>NC_051154.1:12730940-12970939 GCF_013339745.2 Dermacentor silvarum | reverse complement strand
CCCACACTCCATTTCCTCGCCAAACCCCGCTGACCAAAATCCATACCTAAAGATATTGGCTGAAGGCTCTCCTAGCAGAGCACTGATGCATTACATTCGCACTAAAATAAAAGCAAATAGTAAACGGAGACTATATTAGAAGCTACACCATTACATGTGTTTGACAACGGCGGCCTTACTCGCACGGAAGAGGTTTTTTTGAACAAGGTTATGGCCAATGCTGCATATATACACACCACACATACTTGAGAAATGGCACCAAACCATACAAGCTACGACTGCGAACACTTATACCCGATGCACACATTGTCAGGAGTCATGCAGAGCAGACTTGCAACACCTCATTTGGAACTGTGCAGTTTTTTCACAAGGGAGATCCAACATTCAACATTTACTGCACGGAGATATTAGAACACTAGGAATTGAAATACAGACTAACCCTGAAACACAGAAAGCCATTGCGACATATGGCAGACAAAGTGGCTTGTTTCGAGTAGTGTAGAAGGGGTCGACCAGCCCGTGCGAGAGCGGCGGAAGTGAACATGCACCTGAGTCTGCATAAAGCGGGAGATCAAAGACTGAGATGAAGATGTGCCCCAGCCAACAATCCGGAAACCCACATTCCTTTCCCACCTAATCCCCAACAGCGGCCTAGAGCCGTCCCCTTCCTTAAAATAAAGGCTTTATTCATTCATTCATTTCCGTCGTCTTTTGCAGCCGGCACCAAGGCGCCGGCCGAGAGCGCCGACCTTAGCGTCGCCGTGTTGCGGCGTCGGTGGGCGCTACGCACAGTTTGCTTTTCCAGGCTTGGGGAGCAGTAATTTCTGCACAATAGACGAAGCTTTGGCCATCTATGACGAAAATACATCCGATAAAGCGACTATCAAGTAGATGGAGGCCTTTCAAGTGCAATGATGAAGGACGTCTGCGTGTTGGAGGCAGCAGACGATGACGATGAAAAGTGGGATATAGTTTGGTTTTGCAGGCTTGGGGAGCAGTAATTTCTGTACAGTAGAAGAATTGGCTATCTATGACAAAAACACATCCGACAAAGCGACTATCAAAGATAGAGGCCATTGAAGTGCAATGATGAGCCGTGTATCACCAGCACGAAGAATATTTTTGATGCCTCTGATGCAAAAGAACCACTGTCAAATGACCATCATGCAAGTTTTTATGCATTTAAATGTGTGATACAGCCGAGAATAATATGCAACTTCGAAATACTTCATATTGCTCTTTACAACCTTTAAGCCCTGGTGTCCTATATAGGACATGACGCCATATCTTATGCTGATGTGGTACTCCGAATAAAATAAATATTTTTGTGCTTTTTAGGCCGTAGTAAATCAATACAAAACGAAGAAAAAATTTTCTGCACGTTAAAAAAATTCAGGGCTGAAAGGGTTAATGTAATGGCGAATTACAATTAACGGATTCTTTGATTTACTTTATTTTATATCATTTAACCATTTAGTATTTCCCACTCCATGGGTTCTTGGCCACTCCTTTAAAATGGGCACGTCCCACCATGGTACTACATAATATATGAAGATCGATATAATGTCGGCTCAGATATATCTCTAGAGCACACCGATCTTTTAATAGAAGGGTTAATAATATTTCACGAATTCTTCTTTTTTTAGTTTAGCCATTCGGTATGTGTCACGGGGATGGTCCCGTTATTGGCCTATCCTCCAGAATGGGTGGGTATGTCTCACTGGCTACTTTTACATGAACCCGACGCGAGCAGGTCGAGTCAGAAATCGGACTGACCGAGCACGGCGTGACCGCGTTTACATGAGCTCGCTTCTGACGAGCCGGGACAACGACGGCACACGTACAGCCGACACAGTGTCGAGCAGAGACATCAACGCGTTCGAACAGTTTATCGCGACGATGAGGTTGCACTGCACAGTGATTTGTGATAGTATTTGCCGTGTACCTGATACGTACTATTCCCGCTGTCAGCGCATAAATCGCGATGTCACACTACTGCATGGTCCCATGCAAGTATCAGCGCTGGCGGGCCCGACGCACCCGCGTTTATAGGCGCGCTGCAAACGCACGTGGGGCGGGGTGAATCTACCCCGTGCAGTCGGGCAGCCCAACGGGGCCCAACTCGACAGGCATATTCCAGCCCGACTAGCCGACTCGACTCGCTTCTGTCGGGTTCATGCAAACGCCCTAACTATAGCTGTGACACAAGAGGCACAAAATCCCTTAAGTATTGCTTCATACGTGTCGTCCTTTCATGTGCATACCCCTGTCATCACGCATCTGTAACGCATTTATTTACCGCTTTGCTTGAGCTTCGCTTCGCATAGATTCCAACATGTGCGTTGGATCTGCATGAGTTTTTTTCTTTCATGCATGGTTTTCAGAGTGCGCGATCTGTTTTAGAGCTCAAGTCCTTATGCTTGGTTAAAACTTGGTTAAAGCTTGGCTTGAGCAACTGCGCGTTTGCCGGTAGCGCGCTGCGGCCGGTGGATTCGCGTTTGGTCTGGCAACTCGACGGGGAATTTTGTCGGAAGTTGCGGTGGTTGGCGGTATCCATGCTATCCATGCGGTAGGCAGGCAGTTTGTTACTTTGGAACGGTGCCTATGGTTTTGTAATATGTGTATATTATAAAGTGAAGCTGAGCATTATGATTCGTCGCTTATCAGCAAATGTCAAGACGCAATTCTCTAACAACAAGAGCTGTTACCAAGTGAGTTTTGCGTTTACGTGGTCTTCACTCTTGTATCAAAGTTCCGCCGTCGTGTATACAGAGCTATGGGCTTGCAGCACAACGTGATGTTGCATTGCTTTCGAAGAGTGTCATAGTTGCGTGCTTTAAGAGTCAAAGCAAAACTCAACAACTGAGTGTTGTCAGACATGTATAGCTAGTTTGTTTACGAGTGTCGCCTTTTAAAACTGTCAAATTAAGCTCTCCGTAGTAACTATAGTGGTTCCATCGCACTTGCACCTCGTTCATGAACTTGCATTAAGATGTTTCTGTGCTGGACTAGCTCAGCCTTGGCGTTAGTAAGCGTGATGCTGCATATAAAAAAAACAGCTGCCTCGCCAAATGGCTCGTGTGATTTTTCAGCGGCTTGTTAAATTTCTTTTTCCAGCGGTAAAACGCGCTAAAGGGTTCATGCTCGAGGTTGCATGTTTACAAGATTCCAGTAGTGTTTACGACGTGCAGAACGTGTGGTCGCAGTACTTTGCTTTATCACCTCAAGTATTTTATCGCTTAGCAAGTGTCTCGTAGCGTGACGCCGTTGCGAAATATATGTTCCGTTTGAGTTTACGTTGCCCTAGAAAAGAACCAGAGTACTGTCGTGGCCCCGGCGACAAATTGACGCGTGCACGGCGGTACAGCTCGGGAAGGTATAGTACTTGCAGCAAACTTAGTTTCTTTTGAATGACCGCAAATGTCCCGTATTGGCGCCGCTTAAAAATCGCTTATATTCCTCGTAATATAAAGGCCTCAGCGAGTTTCGTGTTTTCACAAACGATTTTACAAAATGTAATGTCTGCGCTGTGTGTGTGTGTGTGTGTGTGTGGTTTTTGTCCATTTGCTGTTTCTTTTTCTCCTGATGCAAAGCTGACTTGAAGGATGTAGCCACAGTTGCAATGGCTGCCCCCTCTGAGGAGAGAGGTATCATATGCCATTTCTAACGCTGTGTTGCATGACAGATTTTAGTATACTGCACGCAGATTACAGATATTTAAAGTCATGGTACGGTTGCATGTAACCTGGACAGCATGTTTTTGCTCTCAGTGAAATTTCAGGCTGAAAAGCACCTATATTGATTTAGTGGTATGATGGTCACCTGCAGCTTGTTTCCTTTCACTGCTGTAGTAGTTGCTTTCCTTATAATATACTGTTACCGATTTGCTGCACTTGATAGCACTTGGTATTAACTGTCATTCTTGCTTTGGTCTGTGCTGTATATATCAGCTTTTGCGATATTGCCTGATGGTCTTTGCAAGCATGATGTTGGCTTTTTAAAATGTTGTAGTGATGGGGGGTTTTATTGGGATTGATTGAAGAGTAACTGATTATTGATACAACGTTTGTGTTGCATGAGGCACAACCACCATTAGAAGCCAACGAAACTCAGGATCGGTGAAAACATGGCAATTTTGTCACACGAGTGGAAAGTTAGACTTGTTAGTGATTCATGATTAGACATACCGTGCAGGTACATGAGACAGACAAAAGCAGACACACACAGCAGCGACTTGCAATAAATTTTATTATAAAAGCCACTTGGCACATATACACTCATAATCACTGACACATCAAAACCAGACAGACGTGTTCTGTGGGAGTCGCATGCAAAGTTGGAAAGTTTTGCTGTTCTGTAATGTTTTATTGGCATGCATGCATTTGGCACATGTCCTGACTGCTGCAGCTTTGCGTGGTGTAGTGCAGCATGGTTTTGACGTGCCAGTGATTATGAGTATGCTGCGCACTGTTTCCAATAACATTTGTCACAAATTAGTGCTGTGTGTGTGTGATCTTGAGGTGGTAGAACTGCCGGTACATTGTGCCAAAACTGCTACAAAGTGCAAAATCATTTACATGCTGCTACAAAAGCCTGATTCTGGCAAAAATTACACCATGTCTGCACCAGAAGGGGTCCCGGAGGGTTATATATATGCATAGGTCTGGTGGCAGCGATTGTGAAAATGAAACTGCGACTTACGCTCCGTGTTGGTGCGTGTATGGTGAATTCATTGTTAAGAAAAGTGCAAAGATGGCAGTACACAGAACGAGAGCTTACTACCAACTGAAATGTTTTTATTAGAAACTGACATATATATCGAAACGTCACTGTGTGCACATGCCAAATGACAGAGCACACGGTTGAAGGTAATGTCGCGAGGCCAAAAACTATCTGCCTCTGCACATGGCAGGCCTCAGGAAATCTACCTCACCGCAAAGTACAGTCACAGAATGTTGGCTCACACACGTGTTCTTGTTGTCTTCTATGTAAAACACCTCAACAATTTCCCGCGGTAGTTGATTTGCATGTTTATATGGAATCCTGGTTTCGTCCAACGTTGGGGGGGGGGAGCAGCCGCACTCTTCACAGTGCCGAGACAAATTGGAAGTTCGTGTTACTTTCACAGAATTTTTTCTTGCCTTGGCGCTCGACTCATTGACCCACTTGTCCTATATATCTTGCGCCGCATGTCATAAGAATGTCGTACATAACATCTTTCTGGCAGTTTGTAAACCATGTGATGTTAACTGTGCACGAACGTATACTGTCTTTATCCACTTTTCGTTGTACAGCTGCACACACTCTAACTTGTGTGTACTAAACATGACGTTGACCCCGTACTTACTTGCAATCTTCTTCAATCAGTGCGAAAAACAATGCGCATACAGAAGACAGGCTACTTTCCTGTCTCTTCTGTTGGTTCTTTCTTTCTGGGGTTTCACGTGCCAAAATCAGTTCTGATTATGAGGCACGCCGTAGTGGAGGGCTCCGGATTAATTTGGGCCACCTGGCTTTCTTTAATGTGCAACTACAACGCAAGTACATGGGCATTTTTGCATTTCGCGTCCATTGAAATGCGACCGCCAAGCCTGGGATACGAACCCGCGACCTCGTGCTCAGCAGCGCAACACCTTAGCTATCTGAGCCACTGCAGTGGGTGCCTTCTGTTGGTCATTTGCTCTGTGGCATTCCTAGACATATGCTTAGTCTTGCGGAGGATTATTTCACATATTCTTCCCAAAACAGCAACAGGGAACCTGGCAGCTGTTCACCTTGTGATTTGTCTGCTGAAGCTCTCTTCCATCCGATGCTGGCACAAATGCGCGTTGAGCTGTCTTTTGGCATGCGCACATAGTGGGGTTCTGATATATATGTCAGTTTTTAATAAACCCTTTTTAGTTGATAGTAAGCGGTCGTCCTGTGTTCTGCTGTCTTTGCCCGTTCATGCTTTGCCTAACGATGAATACACTCCAACTCACCCAGTTCGCCATTTTAATTAATTGTATGGTAGAGCATCAGTATATCCGGTCACAAATGAACATCCATTATGCTTCCTGGGCCTGGGTCAAAAAGCAAAGTGGCCTGTTGATTTTGTTTGTTCAAGAAAAAAAAGTTCCAGCTTGATGCAACAAGCTTTTATGCGTCTGCTTCTCGGTGCCTGCTTTGTTGATTTGCGCTAGGACCTTAGGTGTTTTCGCTCAATTTTTTTGGAAGAGGAAAGTTTGGTAGGGGCTCGAGGAACTTGGCCAAGCAAATGCCTAATAGCTGTTAGCTATTTAGTATCAGTTTCAGAGGAGCATAACACCAAAGAGTGGCTTCCACTGCAGCACTATTAGGATAAACAAACTTGGCAGTATAATATATTGCCAATTAGTTGAAGCATTTGTGAAAACCCTGCAGGTTACATCAGAAAGCGATAATTAAAAAAAATTATGTGGTATTGTGTGTAGCATGTAGTTTTAAACTGATTATGTAGCAAGGATGAAGCTCTAATGCTTGATTTGACCTTTGATAGCCTTTTTGCATTTGATAGAATTCATTGGAAAGAAAGCATAAGTGTTCAGTTGTTGAACAGGGTGAAAAACTTTTGGGCATAGTATCTTTGTTTAAATGTACTTGAAGGTTGGTAGAGGAAAAGTATAAGCATGCATTAATTACTATCCTTGTAATCTAAATTCACATTAACAATCCCTACAAATGACAAAATTAGCCAAATGCTGTGACTAAAAGGGTCGCTTGCTGGTTGAAGTGGGATGTGCACTTCTCACCTAAGTGTCTAGTTGAATCAAAGTTGCTGTTTCCAAATGATGTCACATTTCTTTAATAACACCACTATTGTAAAAGCCAGTTTCTCTAACGTTACCTCACCTTTGAAATTTGAAACATAGTGGGCTTCATTTCTCAGCTTTGAATAAGTGCTGGCACAAAGTTTTTACATGCCGCATTTTTACATGCCGCATTTTTACTGCATGGCTGTCCATGGAGCCTCATTTTCTCTATTGTATGACCATTATATTGTTGCGTCCAAGTGCTTAAAAGGGACGTGCGGATCAAAAGGAGAAAGAGGAGAAGGACGACGACTGTGCAGCGGCCATTCCTGCTGTTCGTAGCCTGCTGTTCCTGCTCTAGCACGCCTAAATAAACCCCTTTTCCCCGTGCTTGTAACAAATTGGTGGACGGTGCTGGGTACACCTCGTAACCACGGAGCCTACGCTGCTACAACTTCGCCGAAGCCGTCGACTTGCCGGACTTCCGCCACCCTCACCTGACATGCCTGAATACGCCTGCCAGATTCCCGACGACTCTGACGCAGTTTCAAGGCCAGCACCTGGCGTTCCGTGTCAATACTATCGGGTGCCACTGTTTTTCGGAGGAAAAGCCGGAGAAGATGTCGACGAGTGGCTCACGAACTACCGAAGGGTGAGCCGGTCTAATGGTTGGAACTCGACCGCGCAGTTGTCCAATGTTGTGTTTTCCCTTACCGACACAGCGCTCGTCTGGGATGAGAATCACGAAGATACGCTAACTTCATGGGAGCTTTTCGTCGAGGAACTCAGAGCGTGTTTTGGAGACTCTAGTGCAAAAAAGAAACGCGCTGAACAGACGCTTTCGCAAAGAGCTCATGTTCCCGGCGAAACCTGTACAACTTATATTGAAGAAGTGTTAAAACTGTGTAAGATAGTCAACTCTCAAATGTCTGAAGATGACAAAGTTGGACATTTGTTGAAAGGAGTAGCCGAAGACGTCTACAATTTTCTGTTCGGCAAAGAAAGCTTGGATACCGTGTCTGACGTCATTCGCCACTGCAGGACCTTTGAGACGCTGAAGATGCGACGAATAATACCGAAGTTTGGTCATCTGGCTAATGTCACAACGGTGGCAAGTGTAGAGCCGAGCTCGTGTGTTGACCTTTCATCAACTATACGGCAGATTGTTCGTGAAGAGTTGCTCCATCGGGAAGAGATTTACCGTCGCACACCCGGCATCACTGGTGCGTACTCACCACACGAGATGAGCAACACGGCCGTTTCGACCGCTTGGCAACCGACGGCTCACGCAGCGACCATTGAGTATAGGTCTACCCCACAAACGAGAGGGACCATGAGCTATTACGATCATGACTACGACCAACGCCCTCGCCGCACGCACGTCTCCCGGCAGCCGATGCCTAGCCATGATGAATGTGATCCACCTGCTGGCTATGCAATCGACAGCAACACGCGTGACTACATGGAGGAACATCGAAATGTGCGGCCTCTGCCGGTGTGTTTCCAATGCGGTGTCGCGGGCCACATAGCGAGGTTTTGCAATCGTCGCCCAACAACGTGGAATGATCGATCCAGGTTTTCAACCAGGACCACACTGCCTGTGAGGGCAACTCAACGGCCGTACACCACCTCTTGGTCAGCTGGCGCTCCTCCCGGCAACGATTACTGGCCGAGAAGCTTTCGGAGCCGCTCGCCGGCATCTGACAGGAGCTTGACGCAACAATATATTTTACTGTAGCCAATCAAAATGCACATTAAGCTTAGTGTGGCTTCATGGGTTAAAGCCACTTCATGGCATTTGTAGGTGGTGATCACGTGGTGCCCCAAAACACTAATGCCAGTCAGCCCAATGTAGTGATGTCAGGCGGCACTGTGCCACTGAGAGCTAAGAATGTTGAGCGGATCTCTTGTGCCACCAGGTTAGTCCCTTCCATCTGCCCCACTTTGGGTTTTTTCCATTCTACATGGAATAAGCCTAGAGGAATAAGTCGTGAGTGGTAGCTTAGCGTTATACAATTATACAATCAGCACTTTTTACCAATGTTAACCTATGTGTATGAAACTAGGCTGATAAGAAGGAACTTAAGTTTGTGTGACAAGCGATGGAATGGAAAATGATAGCTGTACTGTTGAGGCAAGAAGTTGGGAATATGAGCTAGAGAACAAATGGGGTTAGCTGATATTCTAGTTGGGATTAAGGGGAAAAAATGTAGTTGAGCAGGTCATGTAACGCATAGAGCAGGTAACCGGTCGCCTATTAGAGTAACAGAAAAGGATAACAAGGAACGGCAAGTGCAGTTAAGGATGGCAGAGGATTGGGTGGTCTGATGAGATTGGGAAATTTGGAGGCATCCTGCAGAGAACATGAAATAGGCTGATGCTGCTCATGATGATGCAGCCTGCACTAGACGGTTCCCTGCAATTGGTTTTTCGGGAGCAAAGAGTAACTCCTTTTCTTCCTTTCTGGTGATATTTTTTTTTATCCCATGTTGATTGCCAGAAAGCGACAAGTAAGGCAATATGGAAGGACCTATTTAGTGGTGCAGGAGGTAGCTTAGTGCCATGAGTATTAGACAGCAGTGTGGCCTAGGTCTGCTGAAACATGCTGACCGACATATGCTTCAGTGGCTTGTGATAGCATGTGACCACTACCTCCAATTTTCATGTTGCTTTAACGCACAAAGCCATGTTGCTACTCACATTTGTTTTGAAGTGCTCACAGTACAATGTGACATGATTATTTTCCATGCACTCAGGGAATCAATCCTTGATACCATGATTACTTAGTTGACAGCTATCCATTAAAGCAATGAAGAAGCGACCCAGATGAACCAGGCATGAGTATCTTTTAAACATAAATGTGCCTCGGAATTTTTTTGATTGCATCATTTTCCATCATTAATTTTGATTCTACATTATTCATTTTGATTTCTAGATATCTTTTATGAAGTCTACACTGCTGCTGATTTTTTGGCAGCAGTAAAGCTGCAGGGTGCCCGAAAATGGTAACATTGTTTTGTTTTTGTTTTTCCATAAACTCTGTTCTTTGTTTTCAGGCAGTAGCAGCTCATCGCAGGGCTGTGGAGTTGGCCGATCGGCACAGGCGTGGCTCTCCCGAGCCATTCAGAGCCTGAGCCCTAAGTTTGCTCGTAAGTTTCAACAAGGCCCCAGCTCAGGTACAGCTCGTCGAGCCTCCTGTAGTCGTGCCCCTTCTTCTGAGTCTCTGCTTAAGGTACCACCTGTCCAGAAGAAGCGAACCGGAAGTGCGGCACGACCAAGCTCATTACCGTCGGGTAAGTTGACACCCTGGAAAAAGAGAGAGAGAGCTGAAACCTGTAGCATGCATGGTATGAGACATGAGAATAAGTGAATGGACGTGAGTGCTGCCCACAGTATGAATTGTAGCCAGCTAGTCAAAAGCAACGTTTCACTGAGCTTCAATATTTACAAAATTATGAAAACTATATTGCAGCTGAAAAGCAAAAGATGTAATAACGAATATTCCTCCAGAAAAAAATTAAGGGAATTGTAATGTAGACATAGTTAAAAAATTTTCAAAGACATCTGAGGCTATTTCTTTCACTTGCTGTTCTTAGCGATGAAATGGAGCGAGTGTAAGTGAAAGCCTTTGCATTGTAGAATAATGAGAGGAGCTAGAAGGTATTTTATGTGTGGTCAACTTTATTGTAATGTTTTAGGAGTCAATACAGAAGTTTGAGGTGGATGGTCTCCCAGTTTAATTAGCCTAGGAGATGTCAATGGTGCTCCTGTAGAGCAGTGGCCACTACTGTCATTTTGCAGGTGAATCAAAACGTACAAGTGGAGTTTCTAAACAGCGGAGATGCAGGGCACCCACTGCACCCATAACAGACCACCCCTCTTCATGCACTAGTGGGCCCGATAAGCAGCACTCAGCATTGCTTGATGCCACTTCTACTGCTGGTCCTGTGACATCACAGTCTTGTGAGGAAGCTACACGTCCTGATGCACACAGTGCTGAACCTAGCAGGTCGGAGGCATACGGTGTAGTACGTCTACGTGAAGTTCTAGCAGTGCTGCGGAGTGACATCAGCTCAGAAGAGAAGCTGTTGGCCATCAAGCGTGGTCATGACCGTTGGCTGGCATTAGGCTCGCCCATGGGTGATGTGTCAAGGCCACGTCCTGGGTCCCAGCATGGTGCTGAGAGCCAGCACATGCGGCGCAGTCTTCACAAGCTTCAGGACATGAAGCAATTGGGTCCCATCCTGGAATTGCCCAAGGGTCAGTGTCTCTGCCTAAGTTGAATACGGTGATTTTTACAGCTGGAAAAGTTGTGGATTTTGGTACCACCTCAAGTACTTGTTGGATAGCTGTTCTTATAACCAAAATAACACTAGTTGTACAACCAGATGGTAATCAGACCTAATATTAGAACATTGACAAGTGCTTCCTGGTTATCTGCACAAAGTGCAATTTTCTTAGTAATTTATATGGGTCTATATCGGCAGTGAATTTCCCAGAAGGCTTTCATCAGTGCTAGAGCAACTAACAAGATGTTGAAAGGGTCATTCAGCACCTTTCATTGGCCACGGAACTCCCACTAAAGTTTTGCATGGTGACAGTAGCTGTCACCTGAAGGTCCTCCTGAGGTACCTTTTTTTTTTTTTTTTTTTTTCGTATGTAGAGAACAATTAAAAGCAAAAGAGAAGAGGTCACTGCATCAATGTGCAGCTATTGCATCCAGTGATCCAGATAGCCTTTAGACGCTCAGAACTACAGATGCACATATACATTGTGAAACTACCCGAAGCTTTCAAGTCTGCTGTACATGATCATCTTCAATAATCTGCTTACTACACATGTATTCTTGTTTATTACACACTCCTCAATCTAACGCCGAATGGCCCTGAGAGTAAATAAATGAAATGAAATGTAACGTGGGGTAGAGGTCTCGTTTGCTGGCAAGAGCAGAACTGCTGGAACAGTAAGACAGCCTATTTTAAAAATTTTCGACATGTTGTTTTCACAGGTTGATGTAAGCATAAAATACTTCAGTATCTGATTACCACCAACTTCACTTATCCTGATCCGTGTCTCCCTACTTGGTGGTTGCAATACTCGTGCATGTTAAGATGTCAGTTTGAAATAGTAGTTCAAGGGAATGAGTTAGCATTTCAGCTACCTTGCAGGATGGTTATGTTAGGTTTGGCAGGTTACTTGGTTGCAGGGCGTCTTCTGTGTGGAGTTGTTGAATGCTGCAGAGGCATGGAATAACTCGATAGCTTGACTTACATTCTGATCATTGTTGCCTTTTTAAAATATCTACTAAGGATAATTCATCAAGCTTCTGTGGCGTCTGTCACAAATATTGTTATAGTGTTTCCTTGGCAGAAGTTGCTAGCAAAGAAAAGCTTATTTGTCCCCTCATCTAAGTGGTCTTGAATCCCCGACATGTGAGCTGTAATGCCATTGTGCAAAATTACCTTTGAAACTCGCAGTTATAATTTTGTGCTCATGGTGTGCACTGTAGTTCAGTCGTCCTATTTGTAACAGTCTTTATGAGCAAGCTTCATACATGAGCTTTCTAACTTTCAGTTGTCGAAACTAGGCCCTCGTGAGAAATGGGGCCACCCACTGCCGTGACTTGGTGGACGTGTTGTGCTCTGCTGCTGAGCACAAGATTGTTGGTCCGATTTGCAGCCGCATTCCGATTAGGGCAAAAATGCTTGTTGCATGTAGCGCGGGGGGGGGGGGGGGGGAATTAATCTGGAGCCTTCCATGGCATCATCTCTCATAGACCGCATTTTGTTTTGAGGCATAATTGTGGACCAGTATGTACAGAGGGGTCCACTGTTAAATAGAACACTTGAGTGAAAAGCATGTCCAGGTTTTCCTCTCTTGCAAGAGTACGATTGCCTAGATTTGTAGCAGCTAACTTTTGGCTGGTAGCTCTGACTTCTTTTGACACACCTGTGCAGTTTACTGACATTACTACCCTATCCACTTGTAGCTAGGGTGCAAGCAAAGTGAGAGAAGCACATTTAAGTGTTCCCTTTAACAGTGGACCACACTGTACATTGCGAAGGAAGGGAACTTTGAGGCCAATCTGCACTTTGTGCACAGAGTATAGATCATCAAGTGCTTTGTCTTGCAAACTTATTTAGTGTTGAGAACGTTTGCAGCTGGGCCCATACTTGGTGTTAGAAGTGCACTGTTGCATTTGCTGCTGCACGAGTAGTAGTTAGTGTTTTTGCTTCGGTGCCTGGCACTGTGGCCTAGTGCTTAGCAGTAGAACATTGTAACTACCGAGCTACAACAGTAGATAGCATTTTTAACAAATGCAGCACACATGTCTCTCTGGTCTCACAGTTTTTGCTGTTTGCCACTTTGAACTCTTAAAAAATCTGGTGTCTATACACAAGTTTATATTTGCAGTTTTGGTGCTGACAAACAGGTAAATGGCACTGGCATCCATGCCTAGGGAGATATTTTGTAGTAGCGGTCAGCATAGTTAAGAAGTGCAGAACAAGGTGTTTTATTTGGCTGATCTCTGCTTAGTGAAAGCAATGCTATGATGTGTAAATCATTGGCCCATTGTTTCAGTTTTGTTATACAGACGTGACCATCCTTAACACCAAGTTGTAAAATTTTTTTGTTTTAGTAATTAGAACATTAGCTGTGTTCCAGATCTTCCCAGAGCTGCCTGCAAAGTCATAACAGTTGACATGTCTTTGGTGGAGCGATCGAGTCAGAAGAAAGTGATAACGACAGGTGGGAATGTTTCTGGTTTGCTGCTGCTTTACTTTCATTGTATAAAAACAAGTATCATAGTTAAAAGTTCTAATTGTTTCATAATGATTGCAACTATGATGAATTGTCTGGGTAAAGTGGAATCTTGATGCTCTGTGCTGCATCCTCTCTATATTTTCTGGACCTTCTATTTAATTTGAACAATAGGAGTTATCAGTTGAGTTGAATACATGCAGCAGAGTCCAGAAATATGACCAGCTCTTACCTGGTCGCATGTTCTCTTTAATTTGATCTAGGCATATCTTTAGTCATGGTTTTCTTCTGCAGGGTGGAGAATATACATGAATGCCAGTGTCCATCCAACTTAGTTGTTTGCTTGGGTTGACTTATAAAAGATCTAATGTAGTTCTTGTTGAAATATAGCAGGAACATACCAACGTGTGGCTTGGGCTGAACATTTTGTGCATTTTCTTATTGCATCTTGTGCAGTGGCTATTGCTGCTGATTGGAAAATGTTAATGTAATTATGTAGCAAAGTGAGCATAATCTAATAGCAGTGTCATTACTCTACGTAAGGGATGTCTGTGAGATGGCTTGGGTTTGAGCTTTTGGGTTGGCCTAAGCCGTAGTGCACTTCCAGACTGAATGATGGACAGAAAACAGCAAATGTCTGCTAGTAAAAAAACTTGATTTAAGGCCTATTGTCAAATTGAAGTCACACATTTTTATGTTGATGAACTATGTCCTCTTTATCAAATATAAAGCTACAGTGCTATATAACCATAGTAGGCTGACTGCTCTTTTGGACAGTTTTATAGAGATACCGTATACACTCGTGTAAGGGCAGCACTTTTTTTCCGTGATTTTGATGGGGTGCGGCCCTTCCAGGAAAGTGTGAAATTTTTGTTGAATTTTCGATCCACGTATGGAAAAACCTATTTAATCGTGCCATATGTACCTAACGATGGGATATCTGGCGTCTAGCTGCGGACATCCTCGCTAGATGTCTTCATCGGTATCGCTGCTCGGGCTCGGCTCGTCGCCGCTGCTCGGGTCATCCACACGTTCATGTATCCGATCGTCCTCAGTGCCAGCCATGGCAATGGAAATCCCGGTGACCTTAAAACTCTTTACAATAATGTCCGTGGACACCGCACGCCACGCGTTTAAAATCCCGCGAAATGCGCCGTACGCGAGACGCGACGACACTGCCGTTTGCTGGCGAGATTTTTTTTTTTTTTTTTAATTTGGACTGCCAAGTTGGGGGGAGCGGCCCTTACACGAGTGCGGCCCTTAGTCGAGTGTATACGGTAACACAGAACTGGTGCAAAGATACCTTTCACTTGCACGAGGCTTGCAGCACCCACAAATTGTTTGGCAAGACTGCTCTTGGTCAGTGCACAGCACTTTTGTAAGATGAAAAATAAAAGCACACACCAAACAAAAATTTGCTGCTCTCAAAGCATTAGTACAAAAGTATTAAGGGGAAGCTTTAGTTCGGGCCCAACTCTGCAGCAGCCTATTTAAATACATGTAAAATGCAGAAATGCTTTTCTGAGATAACCCCTAGACCGATTTTAATAAAATTTGTTGCATTTGAGGGAGAAAGCCAAGTTCTAGTGATTGTTGGAAGCAGAATTTTGATTTAGGGCCTGAATTTTTTTTACAGAAATTGCCAAAAATCAAGTTTGAGAAGAATAGAAGCACGAAATTTACGAATTCATAATTCTGCACCTAGAACAGATAACCCTGTTCTGTAAACTGCATCCGTTAGAACATTCAAAGCAGACAAGTTTGATATATTAATTTATATCGTACATTAATTTTTTACAATGTTTCCAAGGGTTCTGTAAAAGTCCTCATATTAGTGGTGTATTTAAGAGTCATGTATAATGGCATCAATTTTGTCAGCTTTAGATTTATTATTAGATGCAATTCAGTGAACATTTTTCATTTCTGAGTTCCAAGGAAGGTGTAAACATGCTTCATACATCGAAAAGATGCAACACACCAAGGAAAAGATGCAACACACCAAGGAAAAGACAGGCGAAAGGAAAGAGATGCTCTTTCCTTTCGCCTGTCTTTTCCTTGGTGTGTTGTGTCTTTTCGTTGTATGAAGCATGTACCAGCTAGCCCAACAACAAGTTTTATTAAGTAAACTTGGTCGTTTTGTTTTCTGAAAATTTCCAGTTTTCAGAAATTTTTATTTAAAATTGGCAGCCTAAATAAAAAATGCGCTTTCAACAGTCACTAGATTTTTTCTTTTTCTTTTAAATGCAACAGACCTAATCAAATTTAGTGCTGTGGTTGTTGAGAAAAACGATTTCCCCTTTCCCATGTCATTAGATAGGAGCCCCTGGGCCAAAGCTTCCTGTTAAAGAAAAAGTGGGGAAAGTTGGGTCCAGGAACTCAGAATCGTCCAGAATATATAGTGCAGCAGTGTTACGTGCTGAAGAGAATGGCTTGTTTACATGTTACATGGTAGGAAACTCTTGAGGACTGTGTGCTAAGGACAACTACTTGTTCTCACTTTGAATATTACTGAACATAAAGGATTATGTTTCCGTCATGCAGTTAATGACACTGCACTGAATACTTTTGGCTGTGTTGAAGCATTTTTTAGTCTTACCTGATGCTATCGATTGACGAAGCTGCTTGCATGTGTTAACTTCAAAAGAGAAATTGGTTCATCAGGTGTATCTCAATTTGGTTGTGTGAATGAGATACTGCACTAAAGTGGTAAGGTTGTGTAAGGAGCTTTGTTAAAATCTCACCTTTCAGAAGTGTGCAAGGAGCAGGTTAGATGTGTTAACATTAGTGCATGTTCAGCTTATTCGATTTGTTTTTGACCTAAAGGAGCGGAAACACCACCAAAGTCGCCAACATCTGTGCAAGAGTGGGTGAATTCACTTCCAGCTGATGAGCCGCATAAGTGAGTCTACTGCAGTTTTTGTTCTAGCGCTGTCTTGATTGGGACTTTCCTCTGCACTGCTTTTTTTTTTTCTTGGTGGGAACATTAGATCTTACCTTCAACATTCCAAGACTTCTGCTGTATTGTTTGCGCTTATGAATTGGGCGTAACCAGTAATATTTTTGGGGGGTCGCTTGCACTTGACTCGGGGAGGAGGTTGCAGGCAGGTGTTGTTGCATGTTGTTGTACGCCACGTATCCTCATACACAAAAGTTTTGAATTTTAGGCAGAGGAGAGGCAGGGCAGGGCACTTATGTGCCCGCCTCTACATCCCAGCTCCTATGAAAGGGAAAATTGTCGTCCACCTAACAGTAGCACAAAGCTACAAAGGAAATCTGTATGGTTTTCTCAGAAATAAAGCTTTGCAGTTGAATAAAAATTTGTCTTGGTCAACGCCTTTTCGGGGCACTCTCTGTCCCATCTGGGCTAACCAGGGGGGATTTATGTTATTTTGTCATATAATACCTCTGCATGCTGCATCTTTGGTCAGTCTAGGTTGAGTTAAAGCCACCACTTGTATCTGTTTTTTCCAGTGTCTAGACTATGCCTTCATTTCTGCAATTGCCATTCATGAACAAAAAAATTTGTTGCTTGAATCTTTCAGGCTGTTTCAGGCTGAAAGCAATCTGGTGTGCATTCTAGAATTTCAAACTGTGGGTGCTCTATGGTTAGCAGTGACACTTGTATCATTATAAGTGGAGAAAAGATAAATGTTCTGATGTTGGTAGTGCTCCTTTTCGGCACTGTGACGGCTCATTAGGAAGCAAAGGCCTTGTACTTCACTCATTTCTTTCTTTCTTTCTTTTTTTCTTTCTTTCTTTCTTTTTTCTATTTCTTTCTATTTTTTTCTAATGTGGGCAGAATGCAGGAACATTCGTCTACTGAGCATTTTCGGGTTCATGTTAGAGAAACCAGGGTTCAAAGTTGAGGCCTCCACTGTGGCGTCTCGCAGCCCTTGTTTTGGAGTGGTAATGTCAATCAGTCAATCCATTAAAATGAGCAAGTAAACATGCAACCTTAGAGCAAATAAACATGCAATCTTAAGTGGGTGTTTTGTTCTTTCCTCGATCCAACACCTTCAGGAAACCTGCTGCTTGGCTGGTTATGGACCTAGTTTCTGTGCCTGCATCTGCATTGCTTGCCTATGCTTCATAGTTTGCACTTAAATGATTGTCTAATGTCTTTTTCTGCTTCTTTTCTCCATCCTGTGGCTCTGGAAATAAAAAGGGAGGAGTCGAGCAACATACAGCCAGTCGAACTGGCGTCTATGCTGCACCAGGATAGTGGCTATCAGAGCCACCTGGAATGCCCCACACTGGAAGCTCCCATCAGCGAGACACAGGATGACAACCTTAGCCTTGGTGCCGAGGGTGAGTCATGACTATACAGCTGACCCATATTTGACATAAATTTATGTTCACTGGTTAGTCTTGCATTTGTAGAAGTTAGCGCGAACAAGATACGCTAATATTTTAGACCATCCTTCCTGCATTTTGAAGAAAGTCTGAATGACGACAGCTTGTGATTTTTAATGGACGAATACACATTGTGGAGAAGTTGAAATGTAGGCTTTGCCTCTTTTGTACAAATGTTTGTGGTAGTAACCTGCTCACAACATGGTGCATGGTCTGAAGCAAAAATGCTGAGTCATTAGAAAACATTGGTCTTGTGTTGTTTTGTTGCCCGTTCCGGGCTGGGTCAAGGAACAAAGAGGAAGAAGAGCATGAGTGTACGGTAGGCGGGGATGCTCTGGACTGAAGGCGGGGATGCTCTGGACTGAAGGCAGACTGAAGGCTCTGCGTCTGAGACATCCTCTTGAGGGCGCTACCACGGGACGTTGTCGGGCGGTACCATCAATCCTGTGCCATTCAGTTGACAAGTGACACAGGCTGCTGCTTCCTTGAGACCAGATGGTCTTTTCACCTTCCTATCAGTTGAATTGGAGAGCTTAGAGAGAGTGATATTAAGAACCCCAGAGTACGAGACGTCGGAACTCTACTGGTGGCAAGCCAGCCCATGCATGGTTGCCACGGGGAACCTGCCTCATCCATACTCCATAACAACTCGGCATGAGACTTAAAGAAAGAGTGCTTTCAAGAACTTCTTTCAAGTGATGAAAGGTGTTTCCGTTGCACAACCAAAGGTCATTGGGTATGGGACTGTAGAAGTGAGATCTCTTGCTCGACATGTAATGCTCGGCACGTTACGAGTACGTGCGACCCACACAAGAGTTCGTGGAAGAATGACAGCGAAACTACAACAGTTTGCGCATCCATGGGAAGACGACACCTTTCTTGAGACTTTCCGAGCCTGGGCCATAAATAACACCTGCTGCTACGTTAGAGACATTTTCGATGGTGGCAACCAGAGAACCATCATAACTGATTATGTGTAGAAGTATCTTGAGCTGAAATGTGTGGGATCAACACGCATAGCACTCAACATCGCTTGGTCCTTTGCCAGTGCATCGGACCAAGTGGTAAAAGGCGTTGTTGAGTCATGGAACTCGATTGTGAAGTCAGTTTTTCGACACAGAGGCTGTCCTATGGGCCATTGAGGTTCCACACATCTGCCAGGACATAGAATAGACTACAATGGACATAGCTTTCGTCGCGTGGCTCAATTAAGTTGAAAGGGATAAACTTGTACATCCATCGGTTGTAACGAAAAGCGATATCAGTGTACTCATCGAATTGATCAGATGTGGAAAGTTATTAGTGTCGAAGTTTCACTGTGCGAAGGCAATGAACTGCTGATTGCACTGAATTCCCAAGCTTGGATAGACCTTTCAGGGAAGCACTGCTCACGTCACAACTACAGCACCACGAATGTATTGTGCGTGCTAAAATCGTCACCGAGTGCAACGAGTTTCTGTAATCATTCTGTGAACTTGAAAAACTGGGAATAACAGATATGCTAGGCAAAACATGTGAAAGCAGCAAAAGTATGTCACATTTAGCACCAGTGGCTATCTCAACGAAAGCAGGTAAATCGCTGTTACAAGACTCGAAAAGCTTGTAAGCTGTCTAAATACCAAGAAGGGACAGCTGGAAATGTATGACACTATCATATGAGAGTGCCTGCGAGCAATACAAGCTGAGCAATGACGTACCTTCCATTGCATTGGTAGCTAGCACCTCCATCAAAGGGTGATGGGGATGGCATGTGTAAAAAATACAAAAGTGTATATTTGCAAAATATATATAAAGCTAGTTAAAGCTAGGCTATTCACACAGTTCATCAAGGCATGTTTGTACTCATGGTATGACTGCCACTGGGACGTCGTGTATAATAAACAGTTAAACAATGTAATGCAGCATGTAACGAATAATATGCTGTGACAAATATTGGATATAATGGAGGCACTTTTGGGTAGGATCTGACTTCATTATAATGAGGTTTGACTGTGCAGCCAACTGAAACAGTGTCACTTGAGTGTGTAGGCCTAAATGGAAAATTTAAATCTGGGCTTTCGATGTCAGTACAGTTTAGTAGCCCTTGAGAACACCATGCAGGGGTGGGACTCCTGCGCCAATTGCGCCATTTTGACACAAACGCAGATTCCTGCGCCAAACTGCGCAAAACATGGAAAATTGACCGAAATTGCACCACGCTGCGCCAGAACGGCTTCGGCATGTGTGCTCCGGCAGTGGCCGCGGACAGCGAGCGGATTTGTTCTCCAAAAAAGAGTGCAGCCGATCACATTCCGCAGACCACGCGACGGCGCCTCCGTCAGTTTCTTGTGATTTTTGCGCTTATAACGTTAGACTTTTCGGCGCTTACGGCAAGTGGCCGGCGCGCGCGCGGCCACTCCCGGCTGTTTTCACTACTGTTAGCACGGCCAGGGCGGCTGTATTTAGAGTCTACTAAAAAACGGTTGATTAGGTCAAGCGGTGCAGCGCTCCCTAACTGAGGCGCAAAACAACGATTAGTATAGCTGAGAGCACCGCGAGCGAACTAGATATTATAGGGAGGCGCATGTTGTAGGGGGGTCAACGGGCGGGCGTTTTTATCCACAGGGTCAGTATACCGTAAAAATATTCTAATCTGTTTTTAAGCCCTTATGGGCGAGGCCTGAGCCATTTTGACACATCGCAAAAGGCTTACGGTGGATTTGGTATAAGAAGTCACAGTTTTGCCTGAAAAGCGAAGCATTGATTGGCGATAGTACATCAGTAGACAGCTATACGAAGTAGGAATAGTAGGTTTATCGGCCGTATAAACTAGTAAACATTGGCCTACTAAATAGATGGGCGAATAGTGAATTTGGGGTTCGAAGTGAACTCGAAGCGAATAGTGATTTGGTCGAATAATTTCGAATCGAATAGTCAAATAGCATATATCACTTATTACAGTAAAACCTAATTAATTTGAATTTCACGGGACCGAAAAAAAAAGTCCGAATGCCGAATTATCAAGGTATCCAGAAAGCGATAATCAAATGCTTACTACATCAGCACGATTTTATTAGTGCAATGGATGAGCAAGTCCTCTTGCTATTTTGCACAAAAGCAGTGCGCAAGCTGCAATTTGCGTCGTCTCGTGACTGATTGGCACTCGCAGCGGCGATCGAGGCTTCGAGACTTCCTTCGCAGCACGGCCGCGGCGCGTGCCTTCAGTTGCGACACGTTTGCACTACCGCGTGCACATCCCGATTATTTTTTCGCCAGTAAGCTAGTCGCCAGCAGATCGCACGTTCATCGCGATGTAGCCGGTGCTCTTCATCCTCTACAGCTTTGCACCGAGTCAAACCGAAACTGTTTGTCGCAACCGCGGCCGCTATCGACTAGATTATGAATGGCGACTTTGCGGTGCTTAAGGCACGCGGCCGACGCACGCACTGAGTCGGAACGAAACTACCGTTTGCTGCAACAACTGCAGACAAAATCGCGGTCGCTATCTATGCGATCATGGATGGTGACTATGAAATCCCGCTGCCAATGCGTTGTTATGTGCGGCGGTAAATGCAATAAAGGCACAAATAGGCACGAAGCGTTCCGTCGTTGCTGTCATTCACATGCGATTTCCGCTGATGACTATGGCGATGCGTACTCCGCCGCTTCGTTTCGGTTGTACACGAGCGCCATTTCTGCTCTTTTGCGTCGCACATTTCCGGCTCTTTAATGCAAAAACGTATAGCTTTCGAGATTGATGGTTGATGTATGGCAGCCATGACTTAAAGCATAGCCTTCGAGATGCGTTTTTCTACCCACCGTCCGTGGCTTCTGGCTGCCTATTCAGGAGTGCCAAATAATTCGAAAATATAGAATACCTTAATTCGAATTGGAGTGGATAATGAATATAGAATAATTTGATCGAATATTCGCCCATCCTTACAGAAACTAACAAGCATGGTATCACGCGCGCACGAGCAAACGTGAACACGTCGCAGTCCATGACCTCGGAAACTCGCTCTCTAAACGCTGGAGTGAGGAAGCGCGGCAGCAGCAGCGAGCTAACTAAGCGGCGAAAACACAGCGCGCATGAAGCTATGAGCACTCACACTCGGTCCCCATCGCAGACCGCTTTCCAGATAGGGCCCGCGCTGCCGCGCAATATGCAGCAGCCCCTCTCCCTCCCTTCATTCATCACGTGGTGCTTTGCGTGCGATCGAAGACGTGCGCTTCCTCCCCGCTTTCCTCCCTTGCACATGCAAGATTGAGCCTCCATCGTCGGCTCGCCCTCATACGATTTCACTCGCACATACAGCATACAATGCGCGGCGACCATGTATATATTGCCTCTGGACTTCATACGGAACATCACGGCGACGACAACGACAGAGATGTGCCTGAAGTGTCCATGATTGCTGTTGCAATAAAAGATTGGAATAGTTTTACGTTATACCAGCCCAGGGTTGATTGCGGCTCTTTGGGTCTGCGGTGACACATCGTGACCCAGAAATTAGGTTAGTGCATTCATTAGACGCATAATTTGAGAACATTTTCCGCTATTATCATGAGCGTCGGCGTGGGAAATATATAGTGCGATTGTAGTTCCAACTGATGTTTTCTGCTTTACATATTCAAGCTATCCTTCGTAAGCACGAGAAGGCAAATAGTCCGATAGAAATCATCTGGACGCCGGGCATACGGGTGTGCCCGGGGGCAATACTGCAGCACCCGCCGCTGCTGCTTCCGCAGGTGGGTCGACCAATGTTTCTCAGCCCCTACCCCTCAGGGTGAACCCGTATGACCTCCTAAGCCAAATGGTTCCCTCGGTAACCACCATGCACTACGTACGGACGTCCCTGCGTGCTGTAAGCAAAGAACGCCTCAAGCAGGTTACCCCGCCTGCCCTCTTCCCGAGCAAGTCTTCACTTTCACGTGCTCAGGAGGTTTTAGATGCGAAGCAGCTTATGGTCGGGGCTGTGTCACTCCCTCCCTCCCTCCGCCGTGTGGCGTCCACGCCCTACTGCGCATGCGTATCCTCCTTTCCTCCCCCTCCTCTCCTCTCCGACGCTCCTCTCCTCTCCAGATTGCGCAACGAATGGCAACACCTGCGGCTCCGCGCGCGATAATGCGAAGCAGCTTAGGTTAGAGATGTGACGGTAGGCGCCCCAGAGGCGCCGGCAACAGTCACCAACGCCGCGCGCGTTCGGTGCGAACGCAGGCAAAACGCCGTCGGCGTCGACAACAGTTCTGCGCGTTGCTGGTGCTGCTGCATGTCCAAGTTTATACAGCTGATAAAACTACCTTGAGTCGACCCCATGGCTGCTTAGAATACTACTCAGGGTTCCCCTACGGGAAGATGGTGTAATTTTTTTGTAAATAAGGTATTTGCAAACTCGGCCTACACACCATACTCTGTGGCAAAATGGCGACATCCCGACATTACGACTGTGACGTGCACGCGCTGTGGGCTGCGACGCCGTGCAGACCTTTATCATTTACTGTGGCAATGTTCTGCGTTTGATACAGGCAGAATGGCCATACAGCCTTTACAGTTTACTAGCTACCGTGAAGCACTGCTCATGGATCCTAATACACAGTTATTATTTGCAACATATGCTAGCCGGAGCGGCCTGATCAGGGTGGTTTAGGGGGACCGACACACCACAGCACTGGTCACGCACCGCCTCAGTATACAGCCTTTACAGTTTACTAGCTACCGTGAAGCACTGCTCATGGATCCTAATACACAGTTATTATTTGCAACATATGCTAGCCGGAGCGGCCTGATCAGGGTGGTTTAGGGGGACCGACACACCACAGCACTGGTCACGCACCGCCTCAGTGCGGGTGCATACTCCTACATGAGAATGCCTATTTCTGGAGACAATAAATTATTTGAAGAGTGACGACATTAATCCCCCATTACCCCACAGAGGACCTGTGCCTCCCCATTTCTAAATAAAGGACTTTCATTCATTCATTCTGCTTTACGTGAAAACATGTGCCGTGCCGCTGCTCGACCCACTCTTCCATATTCTAGTATGCTATAGCTACAAAGCATGCTTCTGGTATGCGCTTTGTGTTGGTTTATTCTGTTTCACCGTGGTTTCCAAGTGCGCTGCCACATTCCATTATTCCACCAAAATTCAGATTGGCCTGCTCCAAACTGCTCCAAAATGCAATATTGTCTGCGCCAAACTGCTCCAAAACCCAATTTTACTTGTTCCAAAAATTGTTCCAAAATGTCTTTGGGCAGTCCCACCCCTGACCATGTGTATAGTAAGAAATGCCTGATAGTTTCTCAACTTCTAATCTTATAATGATTTCAAACATATGAAAAGATGTAGATATCTGCAAACAAAGGTGAGAAAGGCTCAGGACCTACAGTATAGACCACTTATAACGTAACCGTTTATAGTGCAGGACCGGATATAGTACGGTCTTTTCAGACTCCCGTTAATTTTCCCATAGCACTCCATGTATACACATACCGCTTACGGTGCAACCGCGTGAGACGAAATACCGGTTATAATGCGGCTTCAGCGGGAAAATCTCGCCGACAAGGGCGGCAGCGAGCATGCTTCTCAACAAGGTGCGTGCTCTCAGCCGACGTGTGCATTATTCAATGCAATCAAACTCTCGTTAATTCGGATTTATTTGGCCGCACATCGGTTACATTCGGACTACTTTCGGAGCTCGAGGAGCGCTGCAAATGTGCGACGCAAAAGAGCAAGAACGGCGCTAGCGTCCAACCGAAATGAAGCGGCGGAGTCCGCATCGCCACGGCCATCAGTTGAAAACGTACGTGAATGACAGCAACGCCGGTACGCTTTGAGCCTATTTGTGTCTTTAAAGCCTGTATTCTTGCGTTGGCCGCAGGCTTTCGTAACTGTGTAGTCGTCATCCACGATTGCGTCGATAGCGGCCGCGGTTTTCTCCGCAGCGGTTGCGGCGAACAGTAGTTTCATTTTTACTCGGTACGCGCGTCGGCCGCGTGCCAAAAATAACTGCGTAGTCGCCATCGATGATCGCATAGATAGCGACCGCGGTTTCGACTGCAGTTGCAGCAAACGGTAGTTAATTCGTCCAGACTTGGTGCATGCGTCGGGCGCGTGCCTTCAGCACCGCAAAGTCGCCGTTCATAATCGCGTAGGTATTGGTCACGTTTTTTTCCGCAGCGGTTGCGGCAAACTGTTATTTCGTTTTGACTCGGTGCAAAGCTGTTGAACTTAAAGAGCACCGGCTACATCGCGATTAGGTTTTCACCAGCTCACTGGCGAAAACGTAATCGCGATGTGCACGCGATAGTACAAAACGTGTCTACATGCTCGGTCTACATGTTTTGCATACGTGCAGGGCTTGAAAATCGTTGTTTTGGTTATAGTGCGGTACCGCTTATAGTGCAGATATTCGCGACTCCGGCGACTTACGTTATAAGCGGTCTACACTGTATATGGTTCTACAGAAAGGAAAAAAAAACTTGACACTTTAGTGCAACTTTTGCTGACTTGACAAAAAGGTTGCTCACACATTTTTTTTTCTTTTTTAAGCATGTATTTGTACATCTCGGAGAACAAACTGTCTTGAGCTTGAACAAATTCGTTATGAAACCTAAAAAATTAGAATCGAAAAAATTTTTGAAGTATTTGAAGTACAAAAAAAGGGGGGGGGGGGAATAATGGTAATATATGTTGTCCATTGGCACATAATGCATTACTGGTTAAATTATACTGCAGAACTGACCTTGTGTTAGGTGCAGTGATGCACCCTCTTAAGGCCCTTTTGCCTTCTTTTGTTCTCTTTTCTTACTGCCGACTCACTTTAAAACGCTGGAAATAATGTTCCTATTTTGTGTGCTTTGACATGTGTTGCCAGGACCTGAACATTTGCTGCTATCTCTTGTAGCTCGCACAATGGATAATGCATCACTACTCCAGCCCAAGTCTGCCCAGTCAAGGTAATAAATTTGCTTGTTTGTGTTCTGGAATCTATAACTGAATGTAACCAAGTTTAGGCATTGCATAATACAAATGGTTTAAAGGTTCATTATAGCTCAACACCAAAGGAAGCTTTGGATTTAACCTTCTCTATACAAAAAAAAAAAAAAAGAAGTTTGCTTAATGGCATAAAGGGTAGTACTGTAGACTCCCTTCAGAACGAACTCGAGGGGATCGCAAAAACTTCTTCGGCTTATTAAAAAGAGACTGTTATTAGATCTGCATGATACAAAGCATCCCTTTATGCATTTAAACCATTGGATTACATTAATCCCTTGTTATAACGAAATCGCTTTACTCGAAATATCGCTTTATTAGAAATTTCTCCCGGTCCCGACCCAAACGCATGCATTCTAAGCCGCATTACTTGAAGCGCACGAAGAGCTTGACACGCTTAGAGCAAAGTGGCGAGGAGAGGCATCTCGGCGGCGTTAACATTTTTGTGCATGCAGTGCCAAATTAATGCCGCCGACGAATTAGTCTCATGCAGGCACAGAACAGGCCACAAAAGTACCAAGCGAGTGCCAAGTGCTCCCAGCTGTTTACTGCGGAGCGGATGGAAGCTGTCAAATTCCATGGTGTAGCGCGACCGAACCGTTAATCTTGGTCTCAATCGCATCGTTGGTGTCCCCCGTGATAGAATGCACACGAAACTAAAGTTTTCCTGACGCATTGCGATGCCAGGAAACCGCGGTCTCTTGGATGCCGAAAAGTGGCCAAAAGACTGCGTGCAGACTTGTGTGGTAGCATTGTATGGGGTGCGCTTGATGAGCAAAGTTTTAACACTCTAAAGAGCACTTCTGGCGCTGAAACATGCCGAAAAGCACTAAAGAAGGGTCCCTCCGATTATAAGTGCCATGTTTGATGCGAGGAGCTATGTTAACAAATTGGGAAGACGACTTTGGGGAAGCCGGTCTAGAAATTTGCTTGCCGCTGGCCATCATCGGCCTGCATCGCAATAAAACACCACCCATAGCTTTGTTGCACTTTTGACGGTGCAAATTGACCGTTAACTTGCTGAAAACACGAAAAACATGGCCGGTCAACGCAAGCTGGTGTTTCCCCGGTGATTTTCTTGAGCCGGTCATGCTCGATGCGCGCCATCTGACTTTAGACACGTGGTCTAAATGCGTGGTAGGGTCATTGAATTTTGTTCCTAAACATTTGTCAATGGTGCGGAGGCGACGGTGCGTGAACACTGACACTCGAACCGTAGAATTAGCACAGGGTCGTCGACAGTGGTGCACCGAAAAACTCTCGTTTTGCAAACTTCACGGCTGCACACCTCAGGAAGAAATTGCCCAGTGATCATGCAAAGCCCCTACTGCAAAACCATTCAGTTCTCACGATCGCGCTGTGTACCCACAATGAGCAGCTAATCTTTCTTTGAGCACAACAAACACAACCCCAAACTCGAGCCACGTCATTTGCGGCGCTTTCCTGCGCGATACTCTCGTAGTCTTCCGTGACCTCCGCATACCCCCCCCATAAGAGTGGCCACTGCCTTTCCCTCCTCATTTGCTCTCCAGTCTGCAAGCCGTTTGGACGCCAGTCACTCGTCTCACTTTTGCCTTTATGTCAACTCCTCGCCTCCTCGCTGCCAGTTTCGACTCCGCTGCTCCTCCAAAGCTGGCTTCTTCCGGCCTGCCCTCCCGAGCACAATCTTCCGCCAACGGGTGCCCTTCCGCGGTTCCTGCTTCTTGATATCCACGACTCCGATCGCATTTCTTCCGCTACACGTCAAGCCGATGCTAAGCTCATCATTGCAACCGTCGCCATCACCAGCGCGCACTGATTAGGAAAGCGAGATGCCTTAACGACATTTTGAAGCTTCTGCCTCCTGCGTTGCCCGCCGCGTTCAGTCACTTTGGCCCCGTCGGCACGTGTGTTTGGATCTGTGCTGCTGGCTATGTGATTGTGTGTTATTCGAAGTGCTTCGTTAGGCGTGCTTTGGGTGCGCTTTTGTGGTCTACAGTGATAAATGGCTCCATCAGTCTCCGGGCGAACTTTGAAGCAGAAAGTCTGACTTTAAAGCAGAAAGTTCTGCTGATAAAAGAAATGGAAAAAAGGCGGCCGGCAGAAAACTGACATCGCGAAGGAATTCGGCATACCGCAGTCTACTTTATCAACTGTATTGAAAAACAAGGAAGCTGTGCTGGATGGCTTTGAAAAGAGCTTCTCGGTGAAAAGAAAGAGGAATTGCGATTCGAAATACCCCAAAGTGGAAGGTGCACTTCTACAGTGGCTGAAAAATGCCAGGAGTGCAAATCTCCCTGTACATGGACCTGTACTTACTGCAAAAGCCGAAGCTTTCCCCCTCCAAATGAGCCTAATGATTTAAAATGCAGCAATGGCTGGCTTGAGCAGTTCAGTAAACGACATGGCATGACCTCGAAGTCGATCATTGGCGAAAGCGCAGCCGTGACACTGTAGACGTATGGCGCCAACATCGGCTCCAAGCCCTACTTGAAAAGTATGAAGACAAAGACATCTGCAACGTAGATAAGGTTGCATTTTTCTACAAGATGCTACCGAATCGCACATTCATTACCGCTGGCGGATCCTCATTCGGAAGAAAACAGAGCAAGGAGCATGTCATGGTGCTGTTTGGTGCCAGTGCAACAGGCGAGGACAAGCTCCCCTTATTGTTACTGGAGAAGGCAGAGAAGCCGCGGTGCTTCCGAAATGCAACTATTCCCAAGGAATGCATCTACAGAAGTAACAAGTGAGCATGGATGACTACTGCTATTTTTGAAGACTACGTGCGCCTTCTGGATAGACGGTTCAACGCAAAGAATCGGCAAGTGCTTTTCATAATTGGCAATTGTCCGAGCCACGGGAAGATCGACAACCTCAAGGCGATCGCTGTGGAATTTTTGCCTGCAAACACAACCGCGGTACTGTAACTGATGGGTCAGGGCATCATTGAGACCACGTGGAAGCTGTACCGCAAGGCTCTTTTGCAGTGCATACTCACAGTGTATGACGCCAGCAAGAGGTACAACATTGATTTGCTTGGTGCGATCCATTTGCTGAACTTTTCATGGAAAGAACTCGCACCTTCAAAGGTCCCCACCTGCCTTGCGCACGCCGGCTTTTCCTGCGCCGTCGTCAGCGGCCCTGACAATGACCAGTCTGACGATGACTAGACTTGCAGTGATCTGTACGAGGCTGTTCATAAGATTGCTGGCCAAGAGGTAGAAGGCGACTTCGAGACATTCACATTGGCTGACGCTGCTGCTCCTGTGGTCGCCCCAGCGACGGATGCAGAGATAATTGACACTGTTGGTGGCCCCGACGAGGACAAAAAGCTACGTGAAGTGCCAGCTATGGTGCAGACGCGGGAGTACCTACTCCTGCTGCGAAATAAGGTTGAATGCATGGGCGGCGACCACGGCCGCGTGCAATGCTTGGTCAAATTAGAGTAGGGTTTGCCTGTGCCCAGTAAGAACTTAAAACAGCCAAAGCTCACTGCCTTGTTTGCACCTGAATAAAGTTTTGCTTCACTGAATACATTGTATTTTGACTTCCTCGCAGTTGTGGCGCAATTAAAGCTCGACTGCTTTAGCTTTTCTCGAGTGGTCGCTTATATCGAATTACTGCTTATAGCGATTTTTTTCGCCATTCCGCTGACTTCGTTATAATGAGGGATTACTGTAATTGTTACTTGCCAGCACTGTGTAACTCTATGCACTGGCACAAAGGCTGGCATTTCACCTAGTATGCTAAAAATTATTCAGAGCCCTGCCGTTGCAAAAAAAATTGCACTGTAGTATTCAGGGCATTATCAACTGCAAAATTTGTGCTGGCTTTCGTGGCTCCTGAGCAGTATCCGCACCTAGTTACTGTCCTGCTGAGACACCTCGAGGAGGTTCTCAATTATTGTTTCTAGCTTTCAGTGTTGCAGCATTGCATGTCATTGTTTACGCTGGCACAGCTGTTGATGTCCACAGAAACTTGTGTAGGTAACAGGGTCAGCTTCCTCAAGACTGACGATCGAGGCTCTCTGAGCCGAGTAGCTGGCATCACTGTGGTGGCCCCGGAAGTTCAGCTTAACCGTAGTATTAGCGGTTCGTGTTAATTGAATTTTTATTTTTCATTGTGTTTATGAGAAACCAACAAATTATTCACACATTGTTCATCATATTTGAAAATTCCACGTGACTGGGTTCGGCTTTAATGGGAGTCTACTGTATGTACAAATGCAGGTCAATTTCGACAATATTCATCTGTAGGGTTTGATAGGGAAGGCCATGAAGACAAGCATCTTAATCCGGTGCATTCAAATGCATTTGAAATGTATAAATGATTTTTAGGCAACTAATGATTTTTTTTAGGCAACTGCTGATATGATTTCAGTGAATTTGTTTCATTAGAAAAAAATGGAACTTGTAATGACTGATGGTTGCAGAATATTGGTTTAGACCTCCAAAATGAGAAAAAAAAAATGACAATAGTAAAAGCAACAACACCAAAAAAGCAACTTCTAATGGCCTTTATTGGATGACAATCAGGGTGGATGGAAGATACCACAAGATCAGGCAAGGCACAGCACAGTCTTTACTCTCATCTTGTGTAGTGAATCTTGGTGATGAACCTGCCCTGTGACTGCCCTCTGCCACAATTGCAGACATGGATGATTGATGCTTGCAAGGAAACACATTGTGGCACTTCCTTTGTCTAAATGGAGCATTTCGCAGCTGGGCAGGTGATGATAATGATCATCATCATCAGTTAGAGACTTGGTTAAAAACCTAGTGTTTTGGGCCAAGACCTGGTGACATTGTCAAAAAAAGAAAAGTTACCAGCACAGGTATTTGCGTCGAATGAGTTTATAGAGACGTTCCAGAAGCATGCAAAAGCAACAGCAGTGTCGCTGAAAAAGTCGTGATCTAAAAACAGTATATTGCTTGTTAGCCTTTGTGGTTCCAAGTTTGCTTCTGCTTGTGTGCCGTGTCTAAAGGTAAAAATCAACGTTAATAAAATACGTATGTATCCCACAAAAGGCATGTGCTCAGGGTAAGCTTTAAAACGAATGCGAGCTGACATGAATTTACTGATCACTGACAATCCATCACTGACATGGTTTTACCTAGATTCAGGAGAGTGGTTAAATTTTGACATTCATCTGAAGCTGCTGGCACAAGCCAGAGCATGATTGTGAAGACGTTTGCATGGCAGATATGGAGTAAAAAAAGGGATGTCGTTATTGTTGTAGAGCACAGCTATGCACCACTGGCTTGACTCGCTAGAAGGTAGCCCTGATAAAGACAAGTTCTAGCAAACATGCTGGCTCCAGGCTGAAGCACTCTTTGTTCACCCACAAGACAATTAACCACACAAGCCTACTAGCATGTCTACTCATCCGCTCAATTTAGTATCAAGAAAAATTGGGATCTGCAGAAGCGTATTCCACCATTCTATCACTAAAGTTGCTCATACCTTGTTTTACATTCTTGACAAAGTTATTCCTCGGAATTTTGAGAATGACAGCCCACAAACAAATGTCGTGAAATACAACACTGACACCGCATGCCTTTTATGGTAAGTCTTCTCGGACTAATGTATTAAAAGTGTGAAACAATAACAGAAACCTAAAAATGATGTAATTTTGTTGGTGTCGCTGTGCACTACCTCCGGGATCGGCCCATGCAAAAGACCGTGTTTCTGCCAGATAGCTCACCTTCGTGCATAGCGTTTCCTGCCAGTGTTTCCCGGTAAACATTATGGTTACATAAGCTGCAGTTGCCGGAAAGCGTGAGAAGCAGTCGGGGATTTTTTAACGCTGTCGCGTTCCATTCTTAGACGCGATGCTTAGGCGTCCTTAATTATTTTTTTTTTTTGTAATATAAATGAGGTACATTTTAGCAAACCTTTTTAGTGACTGTTTTTATTTAACACATGTATGTGACAATATGTGCTGTTTCTTCATACACAGCATATTTGAGAAACACTGCAGTTGCGGTTCACAAGTGTGCATGTCACCAGATTTTTTTCATATTTTGCGGGCCTTCTTTAGGGCACAGAAAATATTGTTACGCAACAAGCAGGAAGTTCAAAGCTGCTGCTTTAGATGTTTCCTAGAACACTCTACAACTTATTGGACATTTTGGACTCAAGTTAATACTTGCTAATTTGGTTATTAATCTTGACTAATTATACAGTTAAGCAGAATACAAGAATAGTGTAGACTTGATTTGTACAATAACCAACAACATGCACTTGGTCGCTTCCGCCTAGAGTGCTTCGGCATATTTTTAGACCTTGGCTAAAGTTCGTTGGAACACCCTGTATATGGTTTTCATGTTTATGTGGTGGGCTTTGTTTGTTTTGGGCCTATTTCTTTGCTTGGGGAGGAAAGAGGATATTTTTGGATCCCTTGGCCTTGCACAAAGGTAATGACTCTGGTTGGATAGTACACTGGTACTTTTAGACCTTGGATTGCTTTTATCTTCATTATATTTTGAGTAACATTGACAAATGTCTTTCTGTCTTTTTTTTTTTTTTTTTTATTTTTTTTACATTTACCCTGTTTTAGTTCAGGGAAGGCAATGTTGGCAGAACTGCGAAGCAAACAGAGCAGCTTCAACTCTGAAACTTCTGGGTTCTCAACTATTTCAAGCATGTCCAGGTTTGTTCTCATGCTTTGCAATTTCGCTGATGTTTGTGGCAAAAGCTTTTAAATTTGAAATGGAAATCTTGATAATGTGCTAATCAAAGTTATCAGTGTCTGCTACTTGCTTTATTCTCAAAATGTAACTTGTTTGGCTCAGTTATATTTCATTAAGCAATTATGAAAATTGAGCTGGCTGCAAGAAGCGACACTGGCAAAGGCTGACAACTGCTTTTTTCTTAACACTTTACCTCCCATGGATGAGCTGGGCTCGTCCACTCAGTTCTCACTTCTGCTGCTAAAAATGAGCACAGCTCGTCCACATTAAAAAGTGCTAATTTCTCACACCATGGACCAGCTCACCACGTCCATGGATCTAGTAGTTGTGCTTCTTGTTCATACGATTGCTACAATAAAATAGAAATGCATGGTAACTTCTTAAGGAACACTAAGGAGAAAAATAATGTGAGTTGTATTAGTAAATCACCCTTTTACAAAACCCAAAGAACCCACTTTTACCACGAGAGGAGGTGTGGTGAGCCAGAAGAGACGCAAAAATGAGACTGTAGGTGACGCCACCTTGGGAAATTTTCTCATCAGCTTGCCGTGACATCATGAATTTTGTCGCCATCTTCTTGGGCCTAGTTTATCGGTAAAGAAGGACTATGTTGTATTCTAAAAGAGCCCAAGATTGAACTTAGCAAGTGTGAAGAACTTTTAGTGGGTGACTACGGCTCTAATAGGATAAAATAACTTTGAAATCAGTGATGTCGCACTGACGTGCTGGTGCTTGGGATTCGACATGATATAAAAAAAAAATCAACTTTGACCTTCATTTTCTTTTCTACTAATCTACTAAGATATTAATGATATACTTTTCTACTAAGATATTAATGATAATAGAGTTTTGAAAGATTACATTGCCAGTCTAAACAACTGACTTGGTGTTTCTCTTTAGTGTTCTTTCAGAAATTACGTATTGCAGTGTGGTTTGCTGCAGTTTGTATAAATGGATTTCACAACACTTGTATACAAGTTATCACATATATTTGTAAAGGCTCTCAAAGTAACAGCTATTGAAGTTCATGTGTTTCACTTAATCATTATTAAAAAGTTGAAGTGCTTTATTGCTATTTTACCTTGGATTTAGCCTTATCTGCCTCGAGGTGTAAAAGTTGAGTTCTGTGGTGGATCAGCCTCAATAGGACATATAGAATACTAGTTTGGGAAATGAAGCTATGAAATAGTCCAGAAGCTAGGAACCAGGTTAAACATTGCGTATTCAATTTTATCTTTTTGTCTAGAAAAAAACAATGTAGCAGGCAATACGTCACCAGAACGAACCGTAAGCCACAACCTCCATTCGTCATGTACATTGTTCTCCAACTTTTGTAGTTGTGGCAGCAGCCCTACCCTCAATTTTTGCGGCTATTTATTCATGTTGCCCGACTAAGAGTATCAGCCAATGCTATTTCTGGCTGTGGTGGTGAATGTGGAGCATTCTACTGAACTGTGGGCCCCACATTTCTCCTTCTCATGTAAAACTTACGACAGTACTGCACCATGCATTCTGTTTCAGTGTTGAGTCCTTGCTTGAAGCCCGGCGTGAGGATCCTGAAGAGCTTCTCCTTGCGCTTGGTTTTGGTGGTCCTGTGCGGGATGAGAATCCAGTCTCGCGCATTCCCGAGCGTTTCTTGGCACACCCTTCACAAGCTCGGGGAGTTGATATGCGCCGTTTTGTCACCCACCAGGAGCAGCTGAGCCAGCGGCATGAAGCGGGCCTTCCAGGTCAGTTTGGCGAGGATGCGCGTTCCTGTTTTCAGCTACGTGATGCCCAGATTCGCTGGCTACAACGCCGGGCCGTTCAGCGATTGCATGCTCAGCGGTTGGTTGCTCGGCAGCAAGAGGCTGGGGAGGGCACCTGGCATGTTGCAACTGACCAGACTACAGCCAGTGCCCACTGGTCTCCTGCAAGTGGTGTGCCAAGCATTTCTGTCACCTATGGTGGCACAACGATGACATGGGAGGCTTACTTTGAAGGTCTGGAGCAGCACAACACGGCTGTTGAGGAGGATAGTGTGGCACTTCCACTTGGACACCGAGCTGTGCGGTCAAGCTTGGTTTGATGGGTTTTATGTGATGAGCCGTTGACAGTTCTTTCTGAAAATGATATAGGGAGTAATGCGGATCTGCGTAAACTTCTGTCATTCACTTGTCACACCTGGTGCTGTGACTTTTATATATTGGGAAAAGATACTGCTGCAGGTCCCCCTCCTGAAACTTGGTTTACACTTTGGTGTTTATAGAGGTAACTGAAGCTTTGCTTGTTAGTAAAAGGGATATCTTTTTTTGTTTTCTCTTGCTCTGAAAACAATGATACTTTAGCTTGTTACAGTCATTATTATGGCATTATTGCTTTGTGGTTCTCATGGAGGAATTGATGTGCTGATATTCAGCCTTGCTAATTGTGAGGGTACTCATATAATGCAACATTCAGAATGGTAGAACTTAGAGATAACGGTGTATGCAAAGCACAATGTAAAACACTTGAAGCAAATATTAAAGGTCAACTGCGACAAAATTTAACTTTTGCTAATTTTGGTGCAAATGAGTAGTATACGTATACCACTGAAACAATCTTGGCAGAGCCACAGGGCTAGTAATTGTATAGTTTTCTTGTTAGCAGCGTTCAAACAGCGCCTAAGTAGACAGTGCATGCACCTAGTGGTTGTCACTATGACATAAGCCTCCAAAATTTGTCAGTGTGCCATGGGAAGCTGTGGGTGCTGCCTTACTCCAGAGGTCAGGATGAGGAGCCGTGCATTCTAAGTCGTGTCACTTTTGGCGAGCAGTAATGGCGGCATTTTTTTTTTTGTCAGTTTTATCATCAAGACCAGCTATTGTAAGCTTTTCATGGTATTTCAAACATCAAATTTTGCAGGGAGGCCCCTTTATATCTACACTATAAACAAGGCTTTTTTAGGCAGTCAACAATTTTGTGGCAGTTGGCCTTTAAAGGCTCAAGGCTGGTTTATAGTAGCAGACATAATTGCAATATGGTGGATCTCGTTTTTGAAGATATTGCTATATTGTTGTCATGAAATGTTCACCAGTGCTTAGTGCTGTTTAGCCCAAATGGGATTTAAACACCTATTTATATTCCATTATGTGTTGAACTGCATCTTAGTAATACACCTGTGGCTTTCATCTCCGCTTTTTGGTGGCAACACTGGACAGGTGCTGTAAAGGATGCCTGATGAGGTGGAACGTGCTACTGTGCTTAAGCACAGATGAGAGCAGTGATATGCCATAAAAAATTTATTGTTGGCTGCCGAACCATGACCACTATTAGTGAAGTGTACAGATCAGCTTACAGACTCCTAGTGTACTAATAATTTATAATTGCTTATGCAATGTGTTCAAGGTTTATTCATGGCATGCACCATAAGGCTTAAAGAGCAGCAAAGCTACACTGATGTCCTACCTATATAACCCAGTTCTGTGGAGAAAAGGCTGCTGCTTTGCAAGTGTGCGGCCTTTGCAAATAGCGTTGACCCAAGTGTCATTATGCCTTTCACATGCACAGTGTTGGTTCAAACACAGGTACCATCTCTTTTAAGAAGCCACAGATGCTGTGGCTTCCACGGTTTGAATCCCACATGTACCGATGTTGCATTCATGGGGGCTTGCTTGTATCACTGGTATTGTAACTATGAGGGCCAAGGGAAGTTCTCCTGGCCAGTCATGGTCATACTGAGAAGTTGGGCAATCTCTGGTATGGATTTGGTTTGCCGTATATCATTTGCTGCGTGCACGGAATTGAAGACACTTTGTACAAAAGACATATGACCTGATCCATTGAGACACTGCATTATGTTGATATACTTTTGTGCCAGTGGCAGTGACTGACAGGCTTTCCTCTGCTCTACATTTACCTTATTTGTTTGTTAGTAAAGTAAGGTTATGCCCTCAACTCTTGAATGTTGGGTGATGCGAACAACCCACAGTACGCTCTGTTAGATACTTGATGCAAGGGTAGAAAATGATTTGGTATTGGATTGTCTGAAGAGCTAATCACTCTGCATTGTTTTCTGGTGCATTTAGCAAACTTCTTTTTCGTTCACTGTACTTCTAGGATTCTAGGAGAGAGGAGTACACTCGGGAGTAGAGTTGGAGAAATGTTGCACATGTAGTTCACTGCAAAATACTCCAGGGCTAAAATGTGGAACTGGAGGCTTTTGGGAACTTGGTGTACAAGTCAGCTCATCTTGATGATTCATGTCCAGTTTCCTTCTTTTGTTGCTTTCCTGGGAACATAGTGCAAGAAATTGTAATTTTTGGAAAAAGAAGAATGCATTCTCAGACTTTTGTAGTTTGGGATTCCTTCACTATTCAAGATTGCATTATCAAAGTTTTCTCTGTGTTGGTGCCATTCTGTGTTGTCGCCATAGAAAACTATTAATTCATATTGATTAATGAGGTGGCATTACTTTCCAGTTGGGATAAGCATGGTTTTCAGAGTGCGCTTGCAAAATGGGGAATGAACATATTTCTGTGTGTCTACCACGATGAGAAAAGGTTTTCAGTGCCTTTCTAGCTAATCAGGTGACTGAACATTTAGACTGCGATGAGAAGCATGCTGAGCTAGGTAGAAGAGGTCATTAAAATGGTACTGAAGCTCGATTTGTAAAACTAGGCAGCTTCAAAACATTGAAAGATGAAGGCAATGATGAGTAGCCAGTTGTGCTCCGAACACTCTTCTGTTTGCTTTGGGCGAACAAGGCAAACAGAAGCGAGCCTGTTGCAAGCCTGTTGTCAGAGGTTGGCTCATAATCTCTCCACTGGTGCTACTAGTGTGAGATCTTTAAAGGGATCCTGAACCACCCTCAGGCTTGGTGAAAAAACACAATTCATGGATAGCATGTGCTGCCGTGAACATCTCAGCCAAATTTTGCAGTCGTGTGCAGTGCGTGGAGCTCGCAAGCGGAGCGCAAAGTCACCTTTTTCTCAAATGCTCTCTTTTCAACAGAAGCCTTCTCCTCGCTCTTTTTCTGGCTGCTATATTTCTTCATATAGCAGATTCCCATATGCGGCTGCTATTGGCCAATAGCTGACATCAATCAAGTAGGGTGTTTGGATCACTGCACTTCTTCCTACTGTTACTATGCATATTTATTGATGCTGTTTTATAAACAGGCTGAAGTAAGCGAAAATATGCATTCGAATTTCAATAAGAATTACCATATTTACTAGATTCTAACGCGCCCTCGATTGTAACATGCACCCGTTTTCTGTGACCAAAAAAAAAAAAAAAGTTCTTTACAGTACCGCGCACCTCATGCTTTCATACACAAATACAACTTTCTCTCATGTAGAAAAACAAATATTTACTCCCGGAGCACTAAAGCTGTAATGAATAAAAGAAAGTCGCAGTTTCGCCTGAAAGGTGAAGCATCGATTGCGATGGCAGTTTTATCAGCCGTATTAACTTGCAAACGTTCGCTTACTAAATAAATTAACAAGCACGGTGTCACAAGCAAACATCAGCACTTCTCGCTCGTTGATCACGGAAACTTGCTGTCAAAAACGCTGGAGTGACGAAGCACGGCGAGCAAATTGACCTTCGTGCTAGCATGCCTCTCGCTCCAACACTACCTGGCAAAAACACAGCGCGCAGCAGACTCTTCACGTCGCAGATCGTTTCAAGATAGGTCCAAGGTGATCATATCGCCGAAGTGGATCGTCGCAGAATACATCCTGCTTCGGTGCACTGAAACCCTTCCATGTTGCTTTGCTGGCGAAATCCTCTCCTTCTGTTTGCACCAGTCCCGCACGCAAGTTTCGGATTCGCCGAACGCCCTTGATGCGGCCCGATTTCTGTCCATCTCCGCACACATGATCACTTTACTTTTAAATGCGGCATCATGATGAACTTGGCTCTTAATGGTGATAGAGCAGACGCAGAAAATGGGAAGACAGACGGTAGACTAATGCCTAAGAACTTGTACTGCAGCACATGGAGGAAACTACGGCAGCTAGGGTAGAGTGTAGCTAGGCTCGAAGCGTGTGCGAGGCGGCCATTTTAAAATGCTGACGGCTATATGGTAATGCAGATTTAGGGTCGTTCTCAATTCTAACGCGCACGCAATTTTTGAACCTGTTTTATCGGAAAACAAAGTGAGTGCTAGATTCGAGTAAATGCGGTACATACTTCCGGAACAAGCCAACTATCGTCTGCTTACGCCGGCCGCGGCCGCCCGTGTAAGAATTAAACTTCACTTTGGCCACCCTGCTTATCATACCGGTATCATAGCCATTGGGTCTCGCTAATTTCGACTAGTTTTGAACACTCAACTAGCCTCAAACCACGCGAAACTTAATGTCAGACCAAATGCACATTTGCCAGCGCACGCTCACTCCTGGCTAGAGGTCTTGGCAGACTTCGCTTCATATTGAGCTATTGAAAGGGCTTCAAAATGCGCAAGTTGGATGTGGCTACTATCCGTCGGTCAAGCAGGTGCAGGACAAAGTCGGTCCACAACACATTGGACGGCCAAACTGGAGCATACCAGCGGGAGCGCGCACTCAAACCATGCCGTGCACAAAGCCAATGCTGCGCATGCGCACTACAATTGTATGTAGCTGCAGTATGCTACATAGCATAGATACTGCGGCCGCCACGGGGTGCCGTGACAAGTCCGCTCTCTGAGGACAACTGCGTTTGGCGCATCGTATGCGCTAAAATTGGAAATGTGAACATTCACGTTAATATCCAAAACAGCTGCGCGCCACAATGGCATTCAGTAGGCGGAGCATTGTGGGTACACCCCACTCTGCTATAGCCTTCGCTCTGCAAGGCTTTGAAGAAGGAGCGGGAGCACTGCGAAGTGTATCATTGGCGACCTTTGGTTGCCAGTAACTCTGCTTCTGCTGAATGCATTGAAGTACTTTGGGCGGCATTTCTGAAAGAGTCCATGTTAACTTCAAATGCATTTCTTGACTTCCATAAAAAGTGGTTCACCCACCCTTAGGAGCTATGGTGTTGCGCTGCTAAGCACCTGGTCGCGGGATCAAATCCTGGCCACGGTGGCTGCATTACGATGGGGATGAAATGCAAAAACGCCCGTCTTTCGTGCATTGCAGGCACTTTAAACATCCCCTGGTGGTCGAAATTAATCTAGAGTCCCCCCACTGCGGCGTACCTCATAATCAAATCATGGTTTTGGCACGTGAAACCCCAGAATTCAATTCAATTCAAAAAGAGGTTCAGAGCCCCTTTAAGCTTCAACTGTATTGATATTGATATGCCTTTATCTATATTGTTATGACAACCATGGCCTTACCTGATATGAAGGTCACCACACTGGACAGTTCCTGAGGGCTGCAACAGCTCAGTGTATACTGTTTGGTTTGTGTGCCATTTGCAAAAGGCCGCATAGTTGTACTTTTGTGCACCCAAATGCCGGAAATTGTTGCTGGAATTGATGGATATTGGTAAGGGGACTGATTTTCTAATTCATATTACCTGCAAATGCAGTGAAACGATGGGAGAGCAGCTTGTGCATCCATGATTATTGTGGGTAGGTTGAAATGCCTCTGGGCCATGCAATTTCATGTCAAAGCCATGATTTGAATTTTACAAAGCTTGAAAGCATTGCCTTGAAAAAGTGCAAGATTCGAGAAAGCCAACAATATGCTCATTGTAAGTTTTAAGAAAGGTATACTGACTGGAGAAAAATTGGAAGACTTCAGAAACTTGGAACTTGTTTTTGTCACTTTGCATTCTTCTTCCAGTAAAAATTTACAGAAAATATTGTTTTACACTAGCCAAGGTATATTAATTCCTGGCCACTTTCTGGGACATAGTTTAGTTATGAAAGATACCGAGATTATTTTAGGTCCTTCCATGATAAAAAATTGGAAATCATGAGGCAAGGTGGCAGAGGGAAAGCAATATCGTCTAAGTGGTACCGACTTCTTCGTTTTGTTTGGACGAAATTTGAAGGAGTGTTTTAATGTTAAAAAACAATCAATTGGCAGGAGATTTTATAGTAACGTACACTGGGCTTCGCTGAGGTGATCTAGCATGCTTAAACATTGTAGACTTTATTACCATGACCGAAAAATTATTTTCGAAAGCAAACTTAGTCACTTATGCCTTGAACAAGCGACAGCTTGTCTAAAAATTAATGTACAGCAATTAAATTTGATGTAGAGGCATATGATATGGCTGCAAATTAACCCTTCAAGTTTTATTAAAATCTAAGAAATGCTGTAATTTTTTCTGCCCTTAGTGCAACATTATATCTTCTAGGCTGAAGCGTCTTGCTGTTAAACAATGTGTACCATTTTAGAGCAAGGAAATTATACCGTTTACTTTGTGAAAAAATCCTGCAGTCTTAGCTGCAGTGGGAATGACAAAGAAATAGCAAGGTTGTGTAATGTGTTGAAAATGCATGGCAGTGCTTGTTATTGTAATATTACACCTAGATTAATTTTCTTTCATTTGAGTAACTAGCAGACTGTGACATGGGTTAGCTTTCATTATCTGTGATTCAAAAGTCCATGACGTTGCGCTGTGTTTATCCGTTAATGCGGTGCAGAGGAACAAGGTGTGACTGCTGTTGCTGCTGGCATAAAAACGTTGTCATAATACAGTGACTTCCTCAGCCAGCGTACAATTTTTGAAACATGCCACCACTCTGCATAAAGAGCCTATTGGAGCAGTTGATGTCAATTCCCAACTTGTCAGCATGAGCATGAGAGGGCAAGAGATTTCTCTTGCTTATGCCAACTGCCCATGTCAACTGCTGAACACTCGTGATCAGCTATGAGCAGGCTGCTGGACGGAATTTCAATTCATGAAATTTATTGATACAGTCAACATCCGATTTTTCGGACTCCCTAGGGGCTGTGAAAACGTCTGAAAAATCGGGCAGTCTGAAAAAACGAATGCGTGCCTTTTACTGCCCCCAAGGACACAAATCGCCACAGGAACTGCCAAAAGAGCTCTAGAGGCCCTCCAGTATGCTTATTAGGCGTATCGTAGCTCATACTGTGATAAGAGATGGTGGGTGCACGCATATATAAGGAATATGTACCGTGTCTCGTGACAATTGCCCCTTCCCACTCTTGGTATGCTTCACCGCAATACTTTGCGTATGCTTCATCGCGTAATACTGTTGTATTGAGGCGAAGCTGACTTTCGGGAATCGGCATTATGCAATGCGCTGTGCTTTCCGAGCTTCCAACTCATTGGTTAGGATTACAAAGGCGGAGTCGGCTCCATTGCTAACAGCGGCGAATTGTTTCAATGAAAGATACTGCACTGAATAGGAAGAAGCTTGGTAGCGAACGTCGAAGTAACTAGGCCTAGCGTTGCCACGGTGGTGGCTACCGCTGCCAGCGGATCTGCGTGCGAGAGCGCCGATTCAAGGAGGTGAGATAATCAAAATGGCGGCGTTGGTGGCTACGATTAATGGTGTTTCGGACCTGCGGTCAGGGCGTAAAGTTCGGAAGATCGGATGACAGCGGCTTTTTGTGTCTGAAATTTCAGACGTTTTTATACATTGACTCTATGGGGTACGTGGCAGTACTCAAAGGCGTCCGAATTATCGGGCATGTCCGAAAAATCGGTTGTTGACTGTACATGTAAAAATTCGGCCCACTTTGGCCACAGCACAACAGTTACAGTAGTCTTGCTAGTGTTCCTTGGTTTTCTATCATATATGTTGAGGTGAGTGTTTTATTGCAGACTGCATTATTGAAATGGTGATTGCTTGGGGTACTGAGATGCCATGTGCTGCCTACTAAGTTCACGATTGTTTTCTGCTAGGACACTTGTAACTTTTCTAGCAGCAGGATGTCTCGAGTTCTTTACAGGTACACTGTGACATTTAAGTGACCTCTCTGATTTTAATGTGCTGTCACTTAAAATGTATTTAATACTCCTCAGCTAGTACAGCTCAATCTGATGCAAGTATCATCAACTGAACACCTTTTTACTTACGGGTTGTTTATTCTCTTGAGTGTTATGATATTTCTAGTTATATAATTTAATGTAAGCTGGAAAGTTTCTGAAACGCATCATATAGAGCTTTAAAATATTTCGGCAACGACACAAGGTTGTTGTTAATGTTAGCATCGATCTTGTGCTGATAGCAACATTAAATTTGGTAACAGCACCAGTATAATGTGTTGGGGAAATTAGAGCCACATGGCTTGCTGAAGTTTGGGTGGAACATAATATTTTTCATCTTGATTTCCACAGACCTGTAATATGCAGGGGTTCCCAGACTTTTTGGCCTTGGAGAATCTTACTGTCTCTTATTTAGTGCCTAAGAATGCTTTTGCCACTCCCTTCCTCCTGCTTACTTGCCTGTGCCTGCTTGTGGAGTTTACACAGGGACTCGATTGAATGGTTTTAAAGTCTGTATTGCATAGAAATAGGAAGAAAAATGTGGCAGATATGCAGAATCCTCTCTATTTCAAGCTGCGAATCGGTGTGTGGCTCAGTACAAGTTATGGCCAATTCGTTGCCTGCTATACATTCGAACGTCAATATAAGCCAGTCATAATTGCAGCTGAAGACTTTTTTGATTCAGATTTTGTTGTACTGTGCCTTTCATGTTATTAGCAGTGCAGTTAATTTCTATGTGCTATTATATAATAGTTCTGTTGTCTAGGTTGTTGTGAATAAGTTTGTGTAAAGTTCTGGCAATAATTTCAAAACTGAAATGCTCACACTCAATTTGTGCAGCCATGTGAGTTAGGCTGTAGCAAGGCAGTGCTGCTGCAGTGGGAGCATGGTGTTGATGGCATGACTGTCAGTTTATAGTAGGGAGCCTTGATGAAGCTTAACTGCATGGAGCATTTTTTTCCCACCTAGCATACAGCATGTGCCAGCTAACTTTCTGCTGCTGCTGCTGCTACCCGCACAGCGGCAGCAGCAAGTTGGTGAATACACCTCTGATGAGCACTACCTTTTGGTCATAATGTTAGGCACCTTATGTCAGCAAACAGATATCTTGATGAAAGTACGCGCAAAGCCGATTTATTTTGTGCACAAATATGTAACTAGTTAATTTCACTACATTTCAAAGCAGTCAGATTGCTCATCACAATACTAAGCCTAAAAATGCTTGTACTGCCTAGCTGTGGCATGTCTTGCATACGTTGAAGTGCTTGCGTGTGTTCTTATATGAGCTAAAGTCAAAAGTGAGATGTGTTGAAAAGCAAGCTGGCCTGCATGAAAACTGCTATGCTGATGCCAGTGCATGCATATTGCATGTGAAAATATACCCATAGCCTTTGTTACTGTGCTGTCAATCTTGATTTTCGTGTGTTGGCCACGAGAGTTAGTCATACAGGCACTGCTAAATTTTGTTGTTGCTCTCGGCTTGCATAAGCCTGCATCATGTTCCCACTTGCATGTTTTTTGAGCATCCCCACTAGCAGGATTGCAAAATGCACAGTGTGGTCACTGACAAGTTGCTGGGCCACCAAATAACATAGCAATGCATTTTCTCTGTCAATTTGTGGCATGAGAATTTCACAAGTTTGTCAAGCTACATGTGGGGTATGTGAAGGCTTTGTTATAGGGGAAATGCTAGGCAAAATTATGTTAATTTTGAAAACGTATGTGGAAACGAAGAGGAAGCAGGAGGGGTGGTGAACATGATTAGCTGCTTATGGAACTTGGAATGGCCGCCTGCAAAACCTATGTAGTCCGGGCACCCATGTTGTAACATGTGTCACACTTTTAGACATTTTGCTGCCTTATGTTTTATTGTTGTTGCTGTTGTTGTTGTTAGTAATTTTTATTATGTGTATATTTATAATGTGTATATATGGTGCATGATAGCAAGGTGCTTTCTTTACATTTCATGTGTTTTTTATTTTTATTAGTATGGCTTTGCTGGTCAGGAGAAAACTAGTAATAGTAGTACTGTTCTATGTCCGTGTTGTTCATGCTGTTTCAAGCTGTTGTAGCTGCTGGCATTATGCTAGTTCTTTTCCTAAACCTTAAACTTATTTTAGCACTGTGGGTTTTAACTCTTGCTCATTTACATTGTAGTACCTGCTATGTAGAATATGCATGTCACACCACTTGGTGCACACTATACCATGAGCATTTATTATATGCATTTGTCAACCTAAGTGTGTGATAAGTGGTCAGCAAACACTGATGCGCTCATCTATTGTTGCTCCTTCATTCCGTTTTGTTGTACTCCTTCTGCTTATCAGCAAAGACTACGTGTGTGTCTGATGATGGACTCAGAGAGGCATTCACCTTTGAGCATTGTATCTCACTAGACTGGAGTGTCACCAGATAGGGGGAGTGTGTGTCATGTACTTTCTGGCTGTGTTGAATCTTTACTTTCTGGCCATTAAAGGTTGGAAGGTTTGCTAATATTTAAGGATTTAGGTGCTCCAGAAGGTATGATCAGAAGGTAAAACTTGAGAGGTTGTTGATTTTTGTAGTTATGTACAACGCTCCACTTTGACTGATGCTGTGAGAGCAGGCGTTGAGAGAATCCTTGAAATTTCATGTAATATGAAATAGTACTCCAAAAAGCACTTAGTTTCAGCACATAAGTCAAGCACCTATAAAGCAGGTCAGAATAAACTCCTCTTGGTTGTGGCTACCAATGTGCTCACCCTCACCCTCCTTTCAAGTGCAATTAATGAGTCATGCACTAGGCAGTAACTGAGTGGACAGGCCAACCTTTATCTTTGCAGGCTGAAGAAAGCCATTGACATTTTAATGTAGTTAGTAAAGTATTGATTGTATTTAATGTCAGGTTTTGTATGCCCTTTGTATGCCAGATTTTGTGTGATTTAACATATTACCTTAACATATAGTTACTTAGAAAATTTTGCTTAAATAATTGTGTTCACGTGGGCCATCTACCTTTGATTTTAAGGGGTTTTGACACCAAATTTTTGTGCCTCAGTTTTTTTCCTTTTATGTAATAGGTAAGTCAGCATTGAACATCTGAAAAAAAAAAAAAAATTATGTTCTTAGATATCGGAGACAACATAGGTTTAGCATCTGCACTGTAGTCATTTACATGATAACAAGGCACAAGAATCAGCTCCTGTAATAGTGTCCATAGATTGCTGTCCATGTCTTTGCATACATACCAGAAAATAATTTCCTCATAGCTCACACAACCAAAAAGAGAGAACTGCAGTGACTTACCGCTAAAGAACAAACACCCCTTGTATCTACAACCAGAAAGCAGCATGGCAGGTGGTGCTGGCATGGAGAAGGTAGTGCGTATAAAAAATGCATGTACACATTTCAAGGGGTCGTCACTTTGCATAGCAATTTCACTGAAGTCACTTCCAAAGAATGTCCTTACTGCTTTGATACCAAGACTGATGGGCTGCCGTTGTGGGGGTGCCTTACCGAAGTCAGAGTCATGTATGGTCTTGAACAAGCAGTGAGCAGTTTCTCCTCCTGAGAGGGACATTCACACCAGTACATGAGATGAAAAGCACCCAAAGGTAATTGGCTGGCTCATGCGTACAAATTCTCTATTTGGTGTACTTGCTACTGCATTCTTAGCTTGCAAGTGACTGCAGTTTTATACTTATGAACTAGAAATTTAAAGGAGTACTGACATAAAATATTCGTCTTTCTTTTTGCTTTGTTAAATAGCTGCCAACAGTATGATCACAGTACGAGCCCTCAGTTACTTGAACGCACAACAAATCACCTATTATACCAAATAGAGCATGGCTGTGGCTGTGTTGAGCAGGGCTCCTCTATATCTCACTAAAAGGGGGGGGGGGGGGGGGTAGAGGAAGGGGTAACCATGTGGTATCTCTGAAATCAAGGGTAGTAGTCACATGGTATCACTGCTGTACAAGTTGGTGCTGTGGTTGCAAGACGCCATACTATGATTGTCTTGCTGAAATCTTTAAATAACAGGATTATAGGGGAGAGAAACTGAGAAGCATGCTCATAAATCTGAGAGGAGCATCAGCAGAAGACCATCACATATTGGACGTGGAAAAGTGCTGAGTGAAAGAGAAAAAAAATGGTTGATGTGGCGTGCACCCAGCTTTTGGCAACACTTTCATTGTGTGGCTTGCGACCACTGCATCAGGCTGTGCATGTCAGCAGTGTGTGATTTCACGTGGTGACTGCCTACAGTTTTCATGATGTATAGTTGAGTCTTGTTCAACACACCCTACGTCACGAAGCTGCGCTGCAGGTTTTCAACGAATCACATTAAAGGATATCATTGATTTGGTGCATATTCGAGGAATTCAGACACCGTACTAGCAGCTATCTAAAAAGAAAGGTGGGAAGGACAAAATTTTGTGTCGGTAATGCTTAATTAGGTGGTCTGTTCAAAATTGATGCAGTTTGCAAGTCTTGTTCCTACGAAAAAAGGCTATTACTAGTAGTAAGCCTTTCTTTTTCACTTTGTGCTCTCAATTTTTTATGATTTTGTGCCATCATCAGGGGCACACTACCAGAAGAAATTGGTTCCACAAATTGTCTTTAGTATAAAAAAACAAAAAGGCCGCATTTTCCAATTAATGGTTAAGCATCTCCAATGACCTGCATTAACCCCAGCCATACAAATGAACAAATGTCTAAAGAAACAATGCCTAATAGTATTGGTATTCGGACCTCGCAAAAATGAAGGTGTTTGTACTATCTCTGTAGCAATATATTAAAGAGGCCCTGCGACATTAATTTTGACTGTAAATCACTTCAAAGGATTCTTTGCTTGGTTTCAATTCAGTGCAAAAAGAATTATGAATTATGACGTGCAAACAAAAGTTACTCACCTCGAAATTAAAACAGAAGCAGACAAAAATAAAAGTGTCCTCTTTCACGTTTCATTTACTGATTTTATTTACTGAGTGATGCTGTAATGCTACCAAATCACCACAGCCAGTGCCTGTGATTTTTTGATGGCGTTATTTTGGGTGCAGATAACAGTGCTACCAAAGCTGCAGGCAGGTCAGGTGAAAGCTGAGCAGGACTCTCTAGTTTCAGCTTACTCCTTTATAAGAAATAATGGCAGTTGCCAGAGAATGGATATGTTTCCTGTCCCTTTCAGTTCACAGAAGAAGAAGAAACATAGTTTTATGGGTGAAGTGAGGTGCAAGATAGAGCAAGCACGCCCTGTTGCTGCACCTGTGTCACAATTTCACCCTTTGGATATTTTAGTGTGTATTTCTGTGCTTGCTTCCCAGTGATAAGGCTGTAAAGTGTTTTTGCTGCTGTAATCAGTGAGGAATATGCATTCGAGAGCAGGAAGGCTGAATACTCTGATGTGGACATTTTCACAGCAGTTACGGCATCACCAAGACTCATGCTATGCTAACAGCGAATAAAACTGCATGCTCAATCTGCATCACAGGGTCCCTTTACGCTGGCCAAGCTGGTTTGCCGTTGTGGTTACAGAGCAAGGATAGAATAGAGCTAAAAGAAGTGGCCACACATATGAGCACTGTTATTTTTTCTAACAGCTGTTTGGTTTATTGCAAAACTTGACAAATATGCTTGATGTAAAAATGCAAGCTTGTACAGTATGAAGGAAACCACAAACATAGCGGGGAGGCGCCACACTGTACTGCTGTACCCTTTGTCATACCCAACTTTAGATTTTAATTCTCATGAGTTTTGTCACTACTTCGTGTTACCGTTTTTGCACTGTAAGCTGCGATTGCAGTAATTGATTTGATGCTCATATCTTAGCAACAGCTATTGTCTCTTTGTGCGCACTCTCACTCGCCTCAGCTCTAACTGTAGCAGGAACTGATGGGGTGAGTAGTAGAAATCTCCTGTTAAGTAGATATACGCCTCAGAAAACCATTTTTTGTATTAGTAAAGCCTCTGTTATAACAAATGTTGAGGCAGTGATTGAGTTTTGTCTGCTTTCTTGACAGTCCTTCATATTTATGTAGCTTTTGCACTTGTTTATTGTGGCATGCATGGCAAAATCAGTTTTTTCTGCACTTTTTGAATATGAAAATAATAGACAAAAATGAACATCAAATACACAGCCAGGTTTTCTCTGCCTGTCTGAGTCACGGGCAGCTGGTGCCTCTTGCCACTGAAGCATGACAAAAATTTTCTGGTTTCATGAGCCACTGTGGCTGCTATAGGTTTATTCTTCACTGTCTTCTAGTCAAGTCTTGCTTTAATTTTGTTACATGCAAAAGCAGAATATACAGAATAATACTGCTTGCAAAACTTAAAAATTATTTAAGCATGAGTTCTTAACCAGCATTTTATACTCATTCACATTGGTTGCTTTTGAACCAGCAAAGTCTATTTCACAAATTTCTTTTTTAGAATTGCTGGCTGGAAGAGCTTGTCACGTGTGCCTTTCAGTAGAATGAGAAATTGATGTAATGTTTTTAGACTGCATGAAAGCTTTTGATCAAGTTAATCATAATAAGCTGTTAATAAAGTTAAAAGGCACCTTAGGTGATGTTAATTTAGTATGATGGGTCGAGGACTTTCTTGCTAATCGTCAGCACTTTGTAAGTATTGATGGCAACATGTCTGCATTTTGTGTTGTTAGATCAGGTGTGCCACAAGGATCAATGCTTGGTCCTGTATTATTTTTATTGTACATCAATGACCTTATTGTGAAAATTTCTGTAAAAGCAAGATTATTTGCGGATACTTGCATCGTTTATATTGTAGTTAAATATGTAAATGGGGACCAAAGTATAATGAATCGCTAATCTTCAAAAATTATCTAATGGTGTAACTGGTGGCAGGTGCCATTAAACCTGGCTAAAACAGTTTGAGCATGACAGGCAAGTGCCAGCCATTGGAATTTGTTTACACATTGTGAGGCAGCCATTTGTGTCAAATTGATGAATACAAGTACCAGTGACATTGGGCTTTAGCTGGACACTGCATATCGACACTGTAGTAGAAAAAAGTAATAAAACATCAGAATATTTAAGACGCAAACTTAAAGGGGCCTTGGAACCACCCCTCGGGCATGGTGAAATAACATAGTCTGTGGGTATCATAGGTTCAACAGAGGCCATGATCCTCACTCTCTCCTGTGCGCTTTATTTCGTAATAACGCACATTCCAATATGCGGCTACTAATAGTCGCTGCGGTCGGTTACACTGCGGCCGCCGTGGCGTGCCGCCACGTGTCCACTGGCTAAGTGCACTGCGGCTCGCTGAGGACAACCGTGTTTGGCTTACGTTTAGCACATCATAGGCACCAAAATCGGAATTCGTGGCGTCTACGTTAACATCCTTGCGTGCCTCATAATCGGAACTTGTTTTGGCACGTAAAACCCCAGAAGAACATTTGTCCCATCACAGCACTAAATTTGAGATGCCCCTGTGGTAGAATTCATCCGGCTAACTGTGGAACCCCCGTTGGACGACTCAAGCAAGCCTTCAGGGCCTTTTGCGAACTCGCAACACCACCACCTCACACTTCTCAAAGCGAGACACCTTTCCTCATATGTGGGCTGCATTTCCCTGTGAATTCTGATGGGCATTTGGCCCTTGCTCCATAGAAAACGAATCGCACTTCGCTACTAGTACGCCGTGGATGTGTTAAGCATAACCGGCATCTTCAACAACTGACAGCGGTGCCGTGCCACGGAGCTACATGCAGATAAGGCCGGCCGGTCCAAGGAAGGTCTACTGCTGGGAATGGATATGTTGACTTCGCATTTACAGCCGTAATTTGGCAAAAAAAAAAGAAAAAAATAGGGGCAGAGACTTTCTGATTCGCTCTCTTATTATAAGAAACAATATTAGTTACATTTAAAAAATGCTGGGAGATTTGTTGTTTTATTAAATGTGCAATGATCTTTTTACTTTACCCTCTTAAAAGGATGCAGCCTCTTTTTGTGCATTAGCGCTCTTGCTCTTCCAATAAAAAGTGCTCTACATATGATCATTGTAGCTTCTAGACATACTGAGGCACTAAAATTTTGTGTGAGCCGTAAGAGGTTGAAAGGGCTGGAGCTTTCATGATTGATTGTGTTAAAGTAATTCTGCTTGTTTGGCAGTCAGAAGTAAATTTGAGCATTGACAGCATACTATGTTTGCAACATTTTGCCTTGTGAATCTTTTTGGCCTAGCTTACACTGTAATCCAAGCCTTACTTGGCCTCCAAATAGTAACTTTCAGAGTCTATGTTTATTTTTTATTTATTTTATTTCATAGAATACTGCAGACAAAGGGTGTAACAGAAGATTTTTTAAAAATAACTAGATTATCCAAACTTCATCCTTCGTTAGCCAAACTATGTAATCACATAAACATACTCGCAACAGAGCATTACATGCCACATTTGCACAATATTACAATAGGAGAAACTTCCTTGTGTGCAGTGAATGATGTGAGTCATGTCACTGTTTACTTTGCTGTTGTAATGGCCTCTGACTTGGGGGGATAATGTACAGTGAACATTAGCTAGTTATATATACCCAGCTTGTTTATTAGTCTGTTGAAATAGATGCTACCTACCAGGCAGCCATCAGGGACCAGATGTTTAGGGCTGTGCTCCAGTGTGCAGTTGCTGTAATTATGAAATTCAACACTTGGCGCAGTTCAAGTCTCTATCTGGCCTTAAATGGGCCCTGGAACACTTCTTGAACTTAGTAAAGAAAAGGTTGTCGATCTGTAGACGAGGCTTCTCTAAACATGTGAGCGAAATATTATTGCACTGAATGCAGCAGGAAATTTACAATCTTATGCCTAAAACAGAAAAAAGTTGCTGTCTCCTTCGTAATGTCGTCAGCAACTCCGTAGACAGTGGTAGCAAGTGGCTGAGCAGTTATTGACAGATTTCGTGATTGTGAAAACATTATTAGTAATACTAATATTGGTAACTTTAAGTTAAATAAATGAAAAATACGCATGTTTGTGATCTCAAAAAGACCAAAAAGTATATTATCTTTGCTCTCTCCGTCTCCATCGGTAGTTGTCTGTTTAATGTTACATTTTCTCCTCCAATCATATGAGGCGGCACTCGGTGTACAACATGCGGGCTCTTTCAAATATTATGTGCCTGAGTAGGTCACTTGCCTTGTACCGAGTTTGCTATGACAGTACTCACCTATGCATATTGTAATGCATATTCTCTCCCAGAGCATACATATGCTTGCCTGCACGCAATAGCTTGCTTCTACAGGCCTTGCACCTGCTGCACCTCTCGAGTGGCAGCGTGCACTCACTCCTGGCTAGACGCCTTGTTAGACATTGCTTCGTATTGAGCTATTGGCAGTGCTTCAAAATGCACCATCTTGATTTGACTGTTATCTGTTGGTCAAGCTCGTGCAGGACAAAGCCAGTCCGCACCATGTAGCACGACCAGACTGGAATGCATGAGCTTGAGCGTGCACTCCAGCCTTGCCGTGCACATAGCAAATGTTCTGCATTTCGCTATACGCACGACAGTTGCGTGTACATGCATCTATTGTGTACCCTAGATACGGCAAAATGCTCTGACGACCACGTGCTCTTATTGGTCTCTGTGGGCGACGGGTGCTTGCCAATGAGATGAGATAAGTAGCCCGAGCGCCCGTCTTATGTCAAGAGAGCGCTGCGCATGCCTGAACCGAAAGTAACATCATAAAGAGAAAAACAAAAAATTCACAACTTTTGGGCAGCGCTTGGGCAGGGCTTTGCCCCCTTACCAATCATCCTGTGCAGATTACAGCGCACTAGTGACGATGAAAGGAGAGAGAAAGCCGCGCATCGGTGCGATCACTACCTCTGACTCCGCTTATACTTGAAGGATTTGAAAATTTTTTGTGGCTGAAGACTCGTGAGGCAGCGTTCTTAATAGTGAGGCCATTCTATGATTAATTCAAAAAGTGTTTCAGTTCGCCTTTAATCATTGGATCATTATGCCAGTATGTACCTTGGTAGCCAGATTTTATGCTGAGAGAAGTGGACAGTGTTTGGCAATGTTGCATTTATACCACTAGGGACAGCAAGCAAAGATGCAATGTGATAAGGAAGTGCTCTAAGCGGTTATGACTCCTGGCTAGAGTGGGATCAATGCTATGTATTTTATAACACTTTGAATGAAAATGTTTCAGAGTCATTGGTTGGCACCCTGTGATAACTTCTGAGAATTTTTTTTCTCTACCTTGTTGATTGCAGCACTGTGTGAAAGTTCAAGTACTGTGTGTGCATGACTTGCTGAAGGTAGAGAAACTTAAGGTTTGTTGCTGTTTTGTTCTTCCAGATTGTTGAGCTCTCAGATACATCACACTCAACTGTGCTCAAATGTTGATCTATATTCCTCTATATTCAGTAGTAATCCATTTGTGCTCATTGCTGTTGTGTCCTGTTTGTGTTGTTGTGTTTAACTTGTCTTGCATCTGAGATGGCTTAGTAGCGAGAAAAGAAATGAATTACCACTGACTAGCCTCATGTGTCACGCTGTTAAATTACACATTTGTTGTTTTGCTCTTTCCTCTGCTGATTTTCAGTATGTCAAGTATCTGAAGAACTGCTGGGCACACTGCATAGCATGATGCATCAAATCATAGCTTATTAGCTTGTCTTTTGACTGAAATAAACATGATGGTGATAAATAAATAAATAAATAAATAAATAAATAAATAAATAGATGAAAAGGGTGGGAGGAAAATTACTGCTTATCGCACGGTAACTGTCTCTCCACGGTTCACACACCTCCTTGAAGTCCTTGAAGATCCTTGAATTTGGAAAAAAAGACTTATAGGCCCTTTAAACTTCCTGAAAATAAATGTGCTCCGTGAATTACTTAAAAACTGGGGTTGTGGGACACTTTTGAACATTCGGTGTAACAAATTTTGCATAGGGGCTATCCCATGGACACTACCTATCAGAAAACAGTCTTAGATATTTTATTTTGAGTGTGTAGCTAAGCGATTACAATGTGATGTGTCCACAGCCACCAACGACAGGCTTGTTTAAATCACCGTGGCCAACGTGGAGCTAGACAAAGCCAGATCAAGTGACGAGGCTATGACGCCATTTTTTGTGTTTTGCTAGTTGGTTCACACCGCAGCCATCATGGCTCCATTTTAGAGCCACAGGCTCTAGAAATGCATGGTGGAAAGGAAGTTTCAGTCATTGGGCTTTAGCATGACGAGTATCTTTGGCTGAAGTTGGACACTACTAACAATCACGCCAGAAGGTGATTCACATCATTACCATGGGAAGTGAACTTTAAAAAGTGACCTGAACAGCTTTAAGTGTGTATCCAACGGTGTAGATCTTTTCACCGTAGTCAAACGTGGTCAATACAGACTGATTTAGGGAAGAAAATACGAACCGTATACTCTCTGTCGCATACACACAAACAATGCTTCATATCAGTTCGTCAGATAAATGGTAACAAACATTAATATTGACCACTCTATGGCTAGTCTGCAAACAACAGAATTAAGTCATTAAAGTTCACACATCGCCATATACAGTATAGACCACTTATAATGTAACCGCTTTAGTGGAGGACCGGATATAGTACAGTCTTTTCAGACTCCCATTAATTTTCCCATAGCACTCCATGTATACACGTATCGCTTATAGTGCAGTTGCGGGAGACGAAATACCGGTTACAGTGCAGCTGCTTGGAAGTTTGGCAGTCAACTGAAACGGCGAACGCTCCCCTCAAGCCGCAGATATACTCCGCAACGTAACGCGAGTGGGCACGTCGAGCTCCGCGACATCACGGTGGCGAACAACCGGCACGTCTCGCGCCATTGGACGTGTTCCAACGATGCTGGCGCGTGAAGAGCTCCGTTCATATTTTTCGCCCGGCGCACCAAGCCATGCTGGCCACGCATCCCAGCTTTCCTCACGAGGTGCGGGTAGAATGATGTAATGGCGGGAGCGCTCGAAAGCACGTCCGTCGCTGCGGCTCTCTGCGCATTAACAAGCATGGTGTCACGCACGCACAAGCACAGTGCACGCAGTGCAACACAGTGCACGGGGGACTGTGCCCCCGTTGCAGATGGCTTTCAAGATACAGCGTCCTTTGTGGGCGGGCGTGCGCGCTCAGAGTAAACGCACCCCCCCCCGCTCCGAGCCTTGTGCGCGATGGAAGACAGCGTGCTTCCTTCCCGCTTTCCTCCCTTGCGTGTGAGAGATTGAGACGCGATCACCGGCTCACCCTCGCATGCTTTCAGTCGCACATACAGCATACGGTGACGATTTTATCGTCCTTGGACTTTATACGGAACCTCTAGGCGACAGCTACGGCAGCTAGAAATGCGCCTGGAGTGTCCATATAATTGCTATTGCAATAAAATCGTTGTTTTGGTTATAGTGCGGTACCGCTTATAATGCGGATATTCGCGACAATGAGGGTGTTGTGGCAGCATTTGATTGCTGCTAGCTTTGCTCATTCAAGGTACAGGGTCATCCACTCTTAGGGTGAACACAGCTCAGTGTGGCTGCGCTCTGCGGAGCGCCAGTGCATCGAAGCGAAGTGGCGCAGGCGCACAGGTTACCTAGGGGAGGTGCTTCGCGTCGTCTGCTACAGCGCGGGAGCGCGTTGCTCTTGATTTACTGTGAAATACACTTCGCTAAACGCAGGAGACCGAGCACCCGAGGTGGCGTCGACGTCGAGGGAAAGCGCATTTCACTAACTGAAGCATTTTCCGGATGCTTTTGCCTACAGCTTGTGAACAGCCTGCTTAGTCAATATGCATACACAGAAACAAGCTTGTCAGCACATAAACGACTTAGCATTTTTTTTTTTGTAAGTGATGAGGGTAAAAGAACAAAGCTATTTTTTGCGCGCTCTTTAACAGGGTGGGGCCATTTTATTTTACTGCCACAGCTGTTGGTGCAGTGCATCCGGACAAACACATTAGGAGAGCTGTTCATGATTGGGCTCCTGACGTGATGACCCTAGCGTGCTGTTTCACGCTTCTCTTGATGCTATAACGAATTATTTGGTTAATTGACTTAAGCAAATGACCAACACCCGCCATAAATTTCACAGAAAGTTAGATAACGATTGTTCAATCATGAATATATATATTTGATCATGTTTGTCATCTATTCTACTATTAACGAGGGCAAAAAGAATACTTCGACAGTAACTACGGAGTGACATCTGCTGCTCCGCGGCTGTCTTATTGCCGTGAAATGTCGCTCGCATGTCTGCGTGAATCGCTTTACTTGATGCACGAAACTGCTCAGTCCAGTATAGCAACTGATTTGGCAGTATTCTTAAGCCCCACTTTCATTTGCTACATCCAATAAAATATACAACAAATTTTTCTTGTCAAACTTTATGTAAAAGTGCGGAAGCAGTGCCGGTTCATTGTCGCATACCTGACGCAGGAAGTCGCATTCTCATTTAGAGGAATCATTGATCAATCCTTTGATAACATTCATAGGCTGATGGCACTGACGTTTTTTTTTATGTATATATATATATATATATATATATATATATATATATATTCTTGGAGTTCATGCACGCAGAATGAAAATGCTGTTTCTGTCCATTTCTAATAGGTGGTTGGAGTTGAAAATTTTAATCGATGTGTGTGTTTTGTAGCTTACATTACGTCTTGCCAGGTAATTAAGTCGTTATTCGCTTCAATTTCATTTCACCTCATCCTCGGAAAAGGTCGTATGCTTATTCTCACCAACATTTAATAATTTTATGAGGTATGCGTCCTGCAGCGGCTCATGGCCTCTGCGTTACGCCATAGAGGTGGGCACCGGGTAAATTTGGCGAGTATGATGAATTGATTGATCTTTTTATTTTTTTCGACCGGTTGGGGAGGGGGCTAGGCTGAGTGGGTAAAACCTAAATATGAATACCGCCAAAGGAATGCTGGCCGCGGACAAGCCAGGCTGTTGCCATCGTGGGGAAGTCGCTGGCCTGGTGGTTGGCAAATGGGCTGGCCATTTCCAAAAGCCAAGTCCGGCCCGATCTACCGCCGCGCTCATTTTTTTTTGCTTGGGTCATGCTAACCTCTCTTATCAGCGTACGATGCTGATACGCTACTGCCAACGACTGCTCAACTAAGTGGTTGGTCACTCATAAGTGAAAGATTCTGGGGTGGTTCGTTAAAGCGAAAGACACAAAAAGCGCTCCTGGTGTGCTTTTCCGGATGCACTGCACCAACAGCTGTGGCAGTAAAATAAAATGGCCCCACCCTGTTAAAGAGCGCGCAAAAATTATCTTTGTTCTTTTACCTTCATCACTTACAAAAAAAAGTGTTAAGTAGCTTATTTGCTGAAAAGTTTGTTTCTGTTTATGCATATTGACTAAGCAGGCTGTTCACAAGCTGTAGGCAAAAGCAGCTGGAAAATGCTTCAGTTAGTGAAATGTGCTTTCCCTCGATGCCGACGCCACCTCGGGTGCTCGGTCTCCTACGTTTAGTGAAGTGTATTTCACAGCAAATCAAGAGCGGCACGCTCCCGCGCTGTAGCAGACGACGCGAAACACCTCCCCAAGGCCCCTGTCGCTTCGATGCGCAGCTGCGCCAGACGGACTGGCGCTCCGCAGAGCATGGCCACGCTGAGTCGTGTTCACCCTAAGAGTGGACGACCCTGTACATTAAAAAGTTCTTGTTGAAAGATTTGTAGAGAGATTCCTGTTACTATTATGCGTTCCACAACTTTCACAAAATGTGTTGCAGGACCCCTAAAATGCTTTGATATTAGCTCTGGTTTTGTCACATATAATTATTTGCAAATCTGGAGTGCCTCAGAGTATAACTCTGGTGCAGTAAATAAATGCATAGCATAGCACTTCGGTTTCTCGGCTTTCTATTTGAGCTGTTAGAGTTGCAAGTACATTACATGGAAGAGTACCTGGCCATAGGGGTTTTTCAAAGAGGGGGGAAGGATAATCTTCAAATGTGACATTTGCATTCATGCCATGTCCTTACTGGTTTTTATGTCTGTAATTCGTCATTTTTATTTTGTTTGCAAGACATCTGAAATAATAAACTTTTCTTCTAAATGGCTTTTATATTCATCTTTATAGAATTTTATTTGTAGCTACTTTTTGTATGAATACCAGTTGATGGGAGGTTGAGCAGTGGACTGATTTCACAATTCTTACGGCATCAGTTTACAGATTATGCTAGTGCTTGTGCTCAGCAGTCTTCACCACCTTACTGCTATACCTAAGGCAACCTGCATGTTGAGGCTGGCCAGATTTCGAGTTTTTCAAGTGGTTCATTTGGTGTTCTCACCCTCAACTCATTCTAGTGGATTACTTTTTTTTTTTTTTTCTGCAATGGATGAATAGGCAAAAAGAGCAAATAAAAGGAATTTCATTGCACAATTCACCAGCAGTTGAACTTCAGTATGCTAAATAGTTCAGCTATTGGCAGCCTCTGCAGCATTGGTGGTGTAGTGTTAAATTGCTCTATTACATGTTTTACAGTTGCATTTTTAAGTTCTTACATTTGTGTCAAGTTGTTGGTTGCTCGATTTCTGCTTTTGTCAAAGCCATTGTGCCTCTGGTTAAAGCTTTCTCATGGTTCAATCATTGCTTGTGCCAGTTGCTTGTTTGTATACTTCACAAAGTGAAATTGTGTGTGTCTATAAATTATAGGCCATTTCTCTCATCAAGCAGATGTATGATGCTGTGTAGTGCCTGAGTAGCCTCTCATTGTTTCAAAGAACCCAGTATGTTTCCTTCAGGCACATGGGATCCATTCTTTCTTTGTGATGTGATTGAAGGAGCAATGCATCAAATTGGTCACCTACCTTCAAAACCATTTTTTGGGGGGGGGGGGGGGGGGGGCGAGGGATCAGTCACGTAATCAGGCGGAAATATCTGGAACAGCCCATGTTGTGTCACTGTCAGGGCACTCATTCTGGCTCTGTTTGCAAGCAGAGCCGTTCAGTCTTCTTGTCTTGCCTTGAAGATCCTTATTGTACCTGCTGTAATGGGCACACTGAGGTCTTTAGCATTAAAGTGCTTCTGACTTCATCTGGCAGCACTGTCTTTGCTTATCTTCAGTGGCATGCTTCAGTGCTTGCTGAAGCTTTTCAGAATTCTCTTCATCTTTATACAGTCACTGTGGTCTATCCAGAACCTTTCCATTATGTGAGTATGTTATCTTGTTCAATGGAATTGCATGTGTTAGTCAGTTGCTAACTGGTTTGCACATTGTAGCATGTGAATTTGATGGTGCATGCGTACTGTTGTTATTTGTACACTTCTTTTGTTTTTACTTTGTATTCTAACTTTATTTAACTTTATTTCACTTCATTATTATTATTATTTTTTTGTATTCTGGTGGTTCTTGGGTTGCAGTTGTCCAAACAAATCTGCAAGTGTTTGTGTGGCTGGCCACTATACTGAATGAATGCATATGAATGTACTGAATTGGACTGCATATGAAAAATTATATCCTAAGTTTACTGGGAACGTGGATATGAAATGAAGCATGTAATTGATGCTCAAACAACTGTTACTGCAGATGTACAAGTTGGGACATAAATTGATGACCCATGCTAACTTAGCTCTTGTGTTCAGAAAAGTGTGACATAGAAGCTTATTTCAGTGAAAGAAACAAGGACATCTAAATGTCCCCCCCCTCCCCCTCTTCCTCCTGAGAATGTAAAACAAATGTTTCTTTTCATATTTGCCACCATGTCCAGCACTATCTTTTTGTTGCACTTGCTTTAGTATGTTTCGGTTCTTTATATTTGCCTTGCGGGAGAGCATGCTTATTTAGTTTTACGAGTTGTATTTATAGTTGCTAGACCTTTCTTGTGTTTTATGTATGTTATAACATCAAAGTATGGGCAGATTTTATTTCTTGAGTAAGTTGTGGGTCTTTTGATAGCTTTCTTTTATTACCATAGAAATTATATTGACACTCCAGGCGAATTTTTGTTGTCGTCGTGATGTTTTGAATATATAAAAAAATATACATTTTGTAGTGAAGACGAATGCCATGCGCTGCAGCCACATCGCCATCCCTCTGCTAGGAGAAGATCTCGTGCTTCTGGAGCCTAGACCAGCTTTGTGAGAATGCTGCTGCCACTGCTGTGCTGTTATTTATTCACTTGTCTGCCATTTTGGTGGAGGCACTGGATGAAAGCCGCAGTAACCTCCACCAAAATATAAGACAAGCAAATAACTGGGCACAGCAGCAGCGTTCTCGCAAACCTGGTCTTGGCTGCAGAAGCACGAGCTCTGCTCCCAGTGGATGGCGATGTGGTTGCAATGTGTGGCATTCATCTTCAGTACAATATATTTAAATAAATAAACATTAATAAAATTGTCTTACAGCTGGATTCAGAGAAAGGACCTTTTGGCACAGAAGCCCAACACTCTAACCATTAGGCCACAGACACTTGCCTCAGCAGGTGGAATAGAATTAAGGATTTGCTGCATGCAAGAGACATTTCGTAGCTGCCAGGGCGCTGTTCCTTCGACCCAGCAGGAGTTACGTTGTGTGCTGTGTTACGTCAATATGTCGTACCTGCCTATATAGTTCGAACTCCGTTCGAGGAGTTGTTGTTGCCCATCCAAATCCTTGCTCATATCCACTATAGGGGGGATTGGGCAAAAGATGGATAATGGTTGGAGTCATCGTTGTTGTTGCCCATCCAACTCGTGGTTCATAGCCAGTAGTAGGGGATTGGCCAAGAAATGGGTGGATTATTCCAGGTTATAACAACAAATAAACTTCCAGGGCTGCTATAGAGGAAGTGTTGTTTAAAGGTGAAATTGATGTCAAAATGAAAGCTCTAATAGCAGGAAGAATTAATAATCATTAATAGAAAAGCACTCAAAAAAGGAAAAGATACAAATTTGACTGTACGGGCGGCACGGCCCAGTGAGGCAAATGTTTGCCTTTAGCTGTGTCCCCTAAGACAGTGTGTAATATTGTCCTAAATAAATCAATAAATAAATAAAGAAAGAAGAGGGCATTCGATTCAACTCTATAAGGAATTCTTGGACTGTGGAGCAAACATTCCTTTGCCTGAATCCCAGAGTAGAGGCCCCAAACGAAAGAGTCTAAGCGCAACACTAAATCTTGCTATTGCTGTCAATACTTCTTTTGGACAAATGGCCACTTTTTTTTTTTGTTGAGTCTTTCATCTGGTTGAATTGGTTGCTACAAGTGATTGGTAACTAACTGCATAGTTGCTCTAATTGCATTTAGGTTCTCTCGAAGGAGTGCGCTTATAACTTCATTTTCATTGTGGGGGGTTCTCTGTTTCTGCTACAGCTGCTGATATTTGTGAACACTTTTAAGTGACTACATATTTTAAACTAAGGGCCAATAATGCATATGGTAGAGTGATGTACTAGCTGCATTCTGATAAGCACTTTGCTATAGGAAGAATTGAGAATAGTGACTAGAAGGAGATGTGTAGATGAAAGGGAAGATAAAGAGAATGAAGTTAGACAAGCTGGAAAATAGCACCTTATTTGGCAATTAAATTATTGTGTCTAAAGCAGCGTGATGCCTGTAACATTTTGGTGCCATTGGTGTGATTTGACAACATGAAGCACCTGCTGGACAAAGTGGGGTGTGTGGTAGAAGATGTTCTAGAGGAAGGGTTTCCAAACTTTCTGGCCTTAGGGAACCCCATCTGCCTTCCCAGAGTGCCGCGGAACTCCTCTCCCCCCCACCTTACTTTTGTTCCACCGATGTGCTTATCCATGGCCTCGTGTGCTTGTTGCAATGAAGCAAACTGTCTTGTGAAGGCTAATGAAGTGCGAATGTGGTGGTTTTATTGGTAAAATGAAAGTGTAATGGAAAATTAAATCCAAGGGGGAATGGGTTTGGATTAATTTTGACCCCTCGTGGAACCCCAAAATGCCATTCGCGGAACCCAGTTTGGGAGCTTCTGTTTTAGACAGTTATGATTGCAAGTGGGGCATGATGGTACAGCAGGCAATTCTTTATATGAAAAATATACTTGGGCCTTTTGCTGCTGCTGTGCATTCCATTGTTGGAGAATTGAGTGAGAGTAGGAGTTCTATTCGGGATTGTGCCAAGAGAGGAAGCATAATCACACCTATGGTAATAGAGGCCAACTATGTAAAGCAGTCCACCTGAAACCCTTTAAAGAAAGAAGGAGCACCAAATTTTGGCCCCATTGGTTCGAGGTGCAATGCATGTTAGGCGCCATAGGACACTATTGGTTCTGTTAGGTTATGAATGATCCATTACCATAAAGTGCACCCGTTTGGACCTCGGAGCATGTGAAAGTGGACACCAGCTGAACTTGCATGAATGTGCCTCGCTATAACCAACTGCACATGACATTGTGCTAAAGCACTGCATTTATTTGAGCCCATAGTGAGTGCATTACACATCATTTGTCCATCTTATATACGTAAGATTATTTGTAAAAGTGTTTCCTTGATACATCAAAATTATATGCTCTCATTATGTGCCTGTGCCTTAGTGACCTCATAATTACATAACATTAGTGACCTCATAATTGCTATGGCCTGCCAAGGGGTCTGTGTGGTTACAGTGTCATGGTGCTGAGCACAAAATCACAGGTTCCATTTGATGGTGGCAGTGGCATTTTGATGGGAATGAAGTGCAAAGATGCTTAGGTATTAAGTTGATGCATTGAGGTAACCCTAAACGGGATAAAATTTGGTACCCTGCACATTTGCAACCCTTTGCTTACGTGTAGCCCTAGGGTGAAATTTTAGACTCTATCAGTTAATATTTAAAATCACATCGGTGCCTGAATCATCGGTTTTATACATGCCATAGATATTATAATAAACTGTAAGGAAACTTTCATTTAGTATCCAAGCAGTCTTTTTGGAGGAGGTGTCTGTCTGGGAGTGAAACTGATTCTGACGGTGTAAAAAGGCTAGCACAAAAAGCACATGTAAAGCCACACACCAGATGGCATGCTGCCATGTGTCTTGTCTACTTGCACTGAAAGTACTTGAGTCTCATCAAGTACCAACTGGGCCCAAACCCAGAATCCACAGAAAATAAAGCTGCCGATACACTAAATGTTTAGCTTGATACCAACTGGCCTATAGCGACAGGGCTCTACTGTACATGTTTTTTTCCCCTAAAAATTACCATTATTCATATGAAGATGGAGAGTGAAGGGATGGTCATGTGCATTCAGTCTACTACAAATCGGCTGTGTTCATCTACCTTGTGCAGAGAGAAATGTAGCTGCTGATTGTGTGTGTGAAGGGCATAGAGTATGACTTAGTGCGGATGTCTTACATGGCACATGAAAACTTTGACCAGCACTAGAGGATGGCAAAAGCATATTTGCCGATTTTATATGTTCATTGCAATTACTTGTATAGGGATTAATGATTGTGGAGGATGCACGACTCACAGGCAAGTACTGGTGGAAGTCATGGGATCAGTTCTTAATTTGTGTGTGTATGTGCACACACATGCCCTCAGCGGTGCCTTTCGTAAACAGCTTGATCATTTTTTAGTGATTACGTAGATTATTTGCATTTATTCAGCTTACCTTTAACGTGCATTATGTATTGGAGCATATGTAGTCTTACCATATCTTTAATGGGCACCTGAGGGAACTGCAGGACATAAAGGACATAGTTGAAAGGACCACAAAATAATGAGGTCAGCTTCATAAATACAGCTTGGCTGTATTTTACGAATCACCTTCCTGAAGAAAAAGTATTTTGTTTCTCTGCCTTGTTTGCTTTATAGATGAGCACGGAGTCTTTTAGTACATTTTGATGAACAACATGAAAACCATTAGTGAGTATTCTGTGCCAGCTTGTATATTTTTGTAGGCATTTTTAATGTCATAATCAGATTTTTTTGAAGGCCATGATGCCTCGCGCTTGAAATAAAGCTTACAGCCTGCCTCTCCTCTCCAGAAAAGAAAAAAGTAAAGAATGTGCAGGACTGTTCTGTCTTAATATATGGGGGAATGTTGAAGCCATATACTTGATCAGCATTCACAGAACGATTCGAGTATAACGAGATAATAGATTGAAAAATTGGTAGATTTGGCATCCCTAGACTGCACAGTGGGCTATGAGTGATGCCATAGGGGAGGGCTTCAGATATTAAAATTTACCACCTGGGGTTCTTTAAATACACAGGCGTTCTTGCATTTTGCTCCCATCGAAATGTGACCACCACGACCTGGAATTGAACCCGTGACTTCATTCCCAGCAGCAGAATGCCATAGCCACCGGGATGGGTGAGCGCACAGATTCAACTGTGCGCCATCTAAGAGCTTGTGAAAAAAGAAAAAATTCTGCATTAAAAAGAACATATAGCAAAGCATGAGATGCACATGAGGGAGTGTTGAGGAGAAAGTAGGCAACCAGGAGAGAGAAGCTGGCTGTTAGCAGAATCTTGCGTCATTTCGTCGTGGCAAAGGCAGGGAGATGGTACGCAGCTGCAAAGCAGCGTTAGGTAATCCTTGTCTTTTCAAACCTTCCTGTCTGATTCAACAGCGCACCAATGGTGACATTATCTCTGTAGCAGCTTTTGATAGGAAGTTGACTGGAGACCGTGAACGAAATATCCTTCTGCACTAGAATATAATCAAACAAAAAACAAAGAAAAAGGTACACTGATCATGGCAATGATGTATCACAAATTGTGAGAGCAGATGCAAAGAATATAGCAACACCTCGCATCTAGAGCCCTTTGTTCTTTAAATTTTACCCCCCTGAATTTTATGAAATTTACGAGGTAAAAATTAGGTGATTTTGATGGAATTGCTAATTGAGTACAAAATTGTTTGTCTACAAAGCATTTGAGAACTTTTTTCATTTTTCAGGATAGTTACATGAATAACAGTAATAAACAGCACTTGTCTTCTACGAGACGTAACACACTTCAGTTTAATGAATAAGCTAGAAATATGTTCAACTGTGGAAGTGTTGTACAACTCGCACCTCCTTGTATGCTTATTTACATCAAGAAATTGATATTTTTTGTACTTATTTTTCCTCGTATACATGGCCATTGAAAAAAGAAGGATTTGTGATTGGGGGGGGGGGCAAGACCAAGAAAGTCATTATAAACAGCATATTTACTTGCTGATTATTTTCGTCCGTTAACCATGAGCTGGTTTTCTTCTTTCTAGTAGATGTCCAGGCCACTTCACTGCCTCATTCATAGCAACCTTTAGCAATATCATGGCTTTCTTACATGACGATGACAAAATAGGCTTGGTCGGATCACCTCTGTCCAGTTATTGTTAGAGCTCAATGAGTTTTTCCTAGCTTTGACGTGACATGGTGAGGGAATTGTAGCATTAGAAATGCACTGTTCTGAGTCATTGATCATGCCTCAAAGAGCAGTGGAACCATGCTTCCAACCAAGGCCAATATTATCGGATGACTTGGGCGCCTGCTTTACGGTACCCTGCTAGTTGTTAGCTGCACTTTTTCTGGATGCTGGCTTTTCAGTGGAGAAATTTGGCTTAAATTAAGCATTCACATCTTAATGCTTGCATTCTTCAGAAAACCATTTTGATGACATTAAGGCAGTAGTACAATGCATTTTATCTTGGCACATAGAATAGTATAAATTGGAATGTAAATTTCGCTTCTGTTTAAAGCTGAGTCATCAGAGAATGGCTGAAAGTTGTACTTGTTTAGTGATAGTCATTGGCAGAATTAAATTTTGAGAATGTTTTTTCTTTTTTCTTTTTCATTTATTTTTTTTAATGATTGCACTTGCATGGTGTTTGCTTATTTAATATGCATCTGTCAGTGTTGACTGTGGATGAGCCCTTTTATGAACGCAAGAGAAAGGTGCTGATATTTATGAACAGTGGTCCTGCCTGTAAGTTATCTGCATGTTTGTAAATGCACCAGGAAGTGAACCTTGTTTAGTTTTCTTAAGTTTGTAACCGAGCTGGTGTTTAGTTACGTGTTGCTTGGTGTGGCATCAGCATGTTATTTCAATAAAGTTGAAACGAGTACTGTGTGGAGTCTAAGGTGTTTGAAGGCAGATCTTTGTACTCATTACTCATCCCTTGACCTGTCTTTGCTTAATATCCAGCCTTAGAGCTGCACCAGGGGCCATATTTTGTGACAATTATAACACTTCTGCTCTTTCTGCATCACTCATGCTGAGTAGAGTGGCTGGTTTCAGCGAAAACAGCACGACAGCATCTATGAGCTAGTGACAAAAGACAACACTGAATCTGGAAATGAATTGTTAAACAATCTGGACCCAATATGTCCGACAATTGCACAGTTCTGAGCTATGATTAGAGTCTATTAAAGCACATTTCAACTCTTCTCACCTGTTCTTTTGCAGCTCCAGCGCATCAGTCCAGTCCACCTTCTGCTATCAGCTCCAAGATTATTGAAGCTATGGAGCAGAACCAAAAGACTCGATCTTTTGCTGCCACTGCAAAGTTGGCGCGAACCAGCAGCCTTTTGCTCAGCAGTGCTAGCAGAGGCAGCTCTGACAGCATTTTGGAGCCAGCTAATCGAGAGTTTTTAGAGCGGCAGGGGGTTGAAGACAAAATGTCTGGTCACAAGAGACTTGTCTTGGGGCACCAGACTTTCAGCTTTGATCTTGAATCGGGCCTTATGCTTCTCACATCTGAACGTCGTCGCATGCGTTGGCGTTGGCGGCGTGCTGTGCGCATCATCCTTGACAAGAGACAAGGGGCGCATGTGGTCGAATTAGGCAAAATGCAAGAGGACAGTGAGCACCCACCGGCAAGCTTGGATGGCCCATCTGGTGACTCAGGGCTTGGAGAGCTGATCAGTGTGAATGGTGGCAGTGTGGACTCTACTTCATGTGACCTCTATGCTGCCAACAACAATGGTCACAAAAACTTATCTGAAAGGGAGCAGGTGTCAGTTGCTCCTGATGATGAAGGGGATGTTGACGTTGTGCCCACAGAGCGTCACAAAAGGCCACTACTCTACAGGCAGTCAACCATAACGGAAGAAGTTGCATCACCCCAGCCAGGAAATCTCTTGGATTCTAGCAACCAGGATGGCAGTGAGGAATCAGGGGTATGTTTACAGGCTCATAATGTTTAACTAAATTTAAAGCTAGTGAGGTGTCCAATACTGTTAGTGAAGCTGTTGCATTGGAAATAGAGGTAATTTTAATTTTATACTGTGTTATGTAGAGGGGCCCATGCAAGCATCCATGCATCTGTTGTAAGCAAACTGCATAGCGAATAGTACAGCATATGACTCTCTTGTATCTAAACAATAATAATAGTAATAATAATGGCCTATTATTCAATAGACAGTTGGACAGTACAGTCACCAGGCTTGTCAAAACCATATTTGGCAGGTAATGTTCAACATTACATGTGTTTAAAAAAAGTAACCTTAGAAGCAATCTGGCAACAAAATGTGCAGAGGATTCACAATAATAGGTCTATTACCCTGTTATATATGCAAAAGACATTTCACGACTAAACGTTCTTGTTTCTGCTGCAATTTCAGAGAAACAAGAGTAGGTGTATGCCTGTACGGAGTTCTCTATTCCAAGTCGCTGTTGGAAAAAAAGAAAAAAAAAGTAATAAAAAAATGCAGCTGTTGAGGCACGTTAACCACACCTAAAACCCTTGATCACTTATTGTTGAACTGCAGCACGCACAAAAAATGAACACAGCCAGAGAGAACAAAACACGCACTGAACAGTGTTTGTTTGGTCCCTCTGCCTGTGCCCTTGGTTTCTTGTGTGTGCTGCAGAGGAACAAGCATGTGCAGCACTTGCTTGTTCCTACTGCATGTGTCTTCAGATTTTCACATGTGCTACAATTCATCAGTGAATCAATACCAACTTGCCCAGCTTTTATTTCTATGGCCTTTGATCACTGACAAGACCTGTAGTGACAATCCTAAAGACAATCTCATACGATTACAACATTGTACATGGGGGGTCTTCAATAATTTCTAAGCAGTCAGGCTAAGACACATGCAGTAGGAAGAAGCAAGTGCTGCACATGCTTGTTCCACTGCAGCACACACAAAAAACCAAGGGCACAGACAGAGGGACCAAACAAACACTGTTCAGTGTGTTTTTTGTTCTCTCTGGCTGTGTTTATTTTTTGTGCGTGCTGCAGTTCAACAATAAGTGATCAAGAGTTTTAGGCATGGTTAACATGCCTCAACAGCTGCATTTTTTTATAATTACTTTTTTAACTTTTTATTGAACAATAGTAATATTTGGACCAGTACCTCTGAAGATAATAATAATCATCATCAGCCTATATTTATGTCCACTGCAGTACAAAGGCCTCTCCCTGCGATCTCCAATTACCCCTGTCTTGCGCTAGCTGATTCCAACTTGCGCCTGCAAATTTCCTAACTTCATCCCCCCGCCTAGTTTACTGCCGTGCTCGACTGCACTTCCCTTCTCGTGGTATCCAGTGGGGGCGTGGAGCGGAGGTAGAACATCCGACTTCTAATCTGAAGGTCGTAAGTTTGAATCCAGTCCACTACATTTTCAGGCATGGAGTGGCGCTTGACACCGGCAAAAAAAAAATAAATATATATATGTATATATATATATATATATATATATATTTCGGAGAGCTAGTGGGGCTATACTAGTCCAGGTGCAACCAAATTAGAAAGGCCCACTAAGCTTCAACAAAGTCATTCCCTCACCAAAACAGGGATTGGCCTCCTCGGTGTAGTATTCGGCCACTACCTCCCTCATGACTCTGAAGATCAATGTAATCCACACATTGCTTTCCAAATTATCTGATTCCTAAGAAGAAAGGGGGGAGGGGAAATAATAAATAAAATGAGGCCACCTAAGCACTTCTTATGAGCGGGGAATGCGAAAGCATTCATGTCCAATTAAATGCCGCTGAGTGGTCCTCTGAGTTTTGCACTGCGAGTAATGTACCATAGCGGTATGTGCTGCTCGAGCTAGCAAGCAGCAGCAGGCCGTGGTGCCAATGCCTCATGCCACTGACGTCCTCCTGCGCAACGAGAGACTGAGGAAGCACTAGTGGCCACCAAGGCCAGCAGGCGATAGCAGTACGTGCTGCCCGAGCCAGCAAGCATCAGCCTGCGGTGCTGGCTTGGGCACCACGCTCCAGCTTCCGAGAGTGAGGGTGATGTGGCGTCGTGGCGATGTCTTCTTCCCTTGTGCAACACCTAGCGCGCTACTGCAGCAGCAGGTGTTCCCTTTTGCCCACTCTGCTCCTTTGAGGTGCGCTCGTGACGTGGCGTCGCAGCCAATGGGAATTTGTTGAGGCTCGCTCGTCATGTGGCGTCGCAGGCAATGGGATTTTAGGTGCCGTTTCGCTGCTACAGATTACAGACACCAGCTTTTTTGCTCAATGAGCCATTTGACGCTTTTGCATCAAAATCATTTGCAGATGCATACCAATCTTAGCAGCTGATAAATCAAAGACAGTGAAGCTGTATAAGGGACTTCTCATATTCTTCGGAAGTACTAAGCGTCTGTTTGTTGCTGGTTCTTATAATGATTCATCACTGACACTGCCTGCACGTTCTCCCCTATGCCCTGGTCATACGGCCGCTTCGGGGCTTTCATGCAGGCAGCATTGCTAGACAGCGCCATCAGCTATCACCGCTGCAGCTGTACAAACTCCTGGCTCGCCTCCAATGTGGAGAAAGTAAAATGCAACGTGCTAAGCAACAATTATAGATTACTGGCTAAAAAGAAAACACTGCTAAGAAGTTGTATATTCCAGTGAGGTATGCGCAAGGTAACTTTTATTTTATAATCGTTAATAATGATGTTTAAAGTAAATTCTTTGTGACGTCCCCCAAGCTGTGTTGTAGCATCATAGTGTCAGCTTTCACTGCCACAGCTGTACAAACTCCTAGCTGACCTCCAACATGGAGCTGGTATAATGCAACGTGAGAAATTCAAATAATGGATTATTGGTTATAAGAACAATGCATATAAGTCATCTATTCAAATTAGGTATAAGCAAGGTAACCTTTATATTATAATTAAATTTCAAAACAAATTCAGGACTCCAACACACGTTGCATAGCATTTAAATTTGATATCGATCATGCCGTAGCACGCCGGCCTTCACTGCCACATGGAACTCCTCTTAACAGGATCTTTGTAGCGCAAAAACTCGAAAATTAAAGATAACAGTCAGAGGAATGAGGAAAGGAAAGACGAGTGCTACCTCTCGTTCCTCTTACTGTTATCTTTAATTTTCGAGTTTTTGCGCTACAAAGATCATGTTAAGCAAGTATCAACTTGCCCAAGAAGCAGTTATGTTGAAGTACACCTCCTAACAGCTTCGCTGTAAAAAATACTTTGTCGCACATATATAGATTGTATTCAATGACCTCAGTTCATCATCACTGCGAAATTCCTGTTCTTAGAAGTGCCCCTTCAAATGTCAAACCAAAGAAGTAACCTGAAGCAAAGTCTGGATTTGAAGCCAGGCGGTTGGCAACTTCAAACTTGCGAAACTGTACGTCTTATGCAAAATGAGACGTATGTTGGGACATCTTCATACAGGAGCAAAATTTTTTTGTTTAATTTTACTTGGCGCCTTTTTTAATCACTTGATGCCCACGGCTGCCGCTTTTCGATGAGGGCAATATGCAAAAACACCGGTGTACCGTGCATTGGGTGCATGTTAAATGACCCCAAGCAGTCGAATTTATAAATTAATCTGGAGTCCCCCACTATGGCATGCCTCATAATCAGATCATGGTTTTGGCACGTAAAACCCCAGAATTTAATTTTAATCACTTGATGCAATTTATGCCGCTCTTGGACATAACCTCTTCTCCTTTGTCTGTCTTTTCTCTTGCGCCATTTCCCGTACTGTACTTCTGCACCATTAGTGAATGTTAAACTTGCCTTGCCGTGAAGATGCAGTGGCAGAATGAAAGACGTGTGTGTTTCTGTGTTGTCAGCGTTTTCATGAGTATTGCTTGTGAACCCAGGCTCCATGTGCAGTGTAAACACAAATACTACCGTATAGACTCGTGTAAGGGCTGCACTTCTTTTTCACAATTTTGATGACCTTTTGGTCAAAATGGTGCCAGCGCAGCCAGTGACTTGTGCATACCCCGCCTCTCGTCATCTAGTAGCGGCACGCTGAAGTATGCACCGTGCGAAAATTCGGCTTCGGGGCGCTAAATGTGATTGCTTCTCCATTGGAAATTTTTTTTCCAAATTTTGGGCTGCGAAGTTGGGGGTGCGGCCCTTACACGAGTCTATACGGTAAACTGGCGGCTGCAGAACAGGCATCAAAGAAGTGTGCCTCCACTTGCCCACACAGTGATGTGACTGATGCAGTTACCTTGACACTGCTGCTATTTGGCTGACTTGTTCCGGTGCTGCTTTGGAAAGAAAGATTCTGCTAATTGCGTCAATCCTCCAATGCAGCCTGACTGGCTAAGGCCTCTCCTCCACTTTCTTTCCTCTGAGCCATCCACTATGTCGCTCTGTAAATTGCGATATTGAGACATTTGTGCACTGTCAAGTGAGATATATTCTTTTCTTTAAAAAAGAGCACAAAGTGGGAATATTAGTTTCAATTTAATTTTTTTTTAGCTACTCTTGCCTCCTTGATCGATCTCGTAACTATTACTCAGCAGTAGACCTTGGCATCTTTATCTATGTGCAATAAGGCATACTACCTTGCATTCGTGATTTTGCAGGCTGTGCAGAGCATGGCTGGAAGTAGTAGTAGAAGTCCACCTGGGTTCTTCTATAATATAGCGCTACTGGCTGATCATTTTGATCACACCGGTTCGATGTATCACTGTTACTGACTGTAGCAATATAGCCGGAGGTTCCATGATGCTCAGATGAGATGGAGCCTCAGGCATTGGCTTTATGCAGAATCAATGTAACTTCACCATTTTTTTTTTCTTGTTTCTTGTGCAGGAGCACACACTTACTGAGCTTTCGGATTTGCATCGGGCTCTACGAGAGTACAAAGCAAAGCACCTGCGGTGTGGGAGTTCACTTGTTGGTCTGGTGCGAAAAACACAAGAAACAGCGTGAGTTTCGTACTGCTGCTTCACTGAGTTTTCAGTGAAGTGCTCATAGTACTTGCTTACTTTTTAAATGACAACCCTGTACATCCTTGCTTCACTGCCTCCCCATTGTAAAACATTTTACATTTAGTATCACACAATGAACTTTGATGTTCATGTGTTTGCTTATCTTGATTGTGTTCTTCTGTTTCCTCTTCTTTCTTTGTTATTTACTAAGCTTACTCTGGCACTGCAATGTGAGGAAATGCAGTGTCTCCACCATTTATTATTCTTTTGCATCAGAGTTCTCTTCAGGAGTTGCCATAATCTTTCAGAGTTCTGTGGGTCTTGCTCAAACAGAACGTAATTGATTAAACACAGGTCAAACTAAGTCGCATGACATGTGTGCATATTGACACAGTGGTGGGGCTTCTGCAATGAAAACACAAGGGCCTCCGGTCTGCAGTGCGCCATACGTCGCTCTTCTGGGGTGGTTGTGCTTCAGCCATGAACGGCGTGTGGCGAGGCCTGAAGTCACCAGTTGCTTGTTCAATGGCGCGCACACCATGAAAGTCCAGGACGTCACTCACACCATGAAAAATCGGGGACAAAGAACTTCGCGCAGCTTCCGCATACGACATGCGAGGCTGTGGCTGCCGTACCTCGTGCTGTGGTGTCTCGCTTCGCTCTGGGACTTGGACTGCCTGCCTGATTTCCTCCAGGACGACCTCAGCCAGAGCGAGTCGTGGTACCGATGCCGGAGCCACCTGAAGCTTTTGGAGCTCTTCTCGAACAACAAGCCTAATGAGCTCCTGCAAGGCGTCGGTATTGTCAAAGGGTACAGCGAGAGGGTCACACGATAAGGTAGACACGTCGCAGTTGTACTGCCTTGTTCGCTGCTGCAGTGCCTTTTCCATTGATATGGCTTCAGCGAGAAACTCTGCAACGGTCTTTGGTGGGTTGCATATCAGGCCTCCAAATAATTCTTGCTTTTCACCACGCATTAAGTTCCTGAGCTTCTTTTCTTCCGGCATGGACGGATCCGCGCGTCGGTAGAGTCGGCACATATCTTCGACAAACATAGCGACGCTTTCGTTCGGCCGCTGTGCTCTCGCCTGGATTGCAGATTCAGCTCGCTCCTTGCGATCGAGGCTTGCATATGTGCTGATTAGCTGCCGTCGGAATTCGTCCCAAGTCGATAGGGCCGCTTCACGGTTCTCAAACCATGTCCGCGCATAGTCCTCGAGGGTAAAGTAAGCTTCCACTCCGGAGTCCAGCCGTTGTATTTGGCGACGCGCTCAAAGTGATCGAGCCAGTCTTCAACATCCTCGAAGGTGTCCCCATGGAAGTATTTGGGGATTCGCGACTGGTTAAGCACGACCTCAGTTGGTGCAGCTGAGGAAGAAGGAACTGATGTACTCATCCTTCAGACACGGTGGGGTAGAGGCTCGTGCTCAGGTGGTAGATCTTGAAGTCGACGGCTTGTCCGTACGTGAACTGGAGTCAGCTCGACCGGACTTCGTGCTGGGCTTGTAGACGGGGTTCGATCTGGAAGCGGTAGCATGTACCGCGCACCTCCACCAGAAAACGTAGGCTGAGGACGGAGGCTTGAAAAAACCCGCATTTCCCCGAAGGGGAGTATGAGGAAGTGCGAAGCACGGGGTGATGCTATGAGGGGGCGCGCGCGACTAAACTGCAGAGCCGAGCGAAGGAGACGGCAGCGAGAGAGCACGACTGATGCGCCGGCGCCACACACACAACACGTGACGGCGGAGCGAAACACGCCAGGCGGTTGGAGAGGGGGTGAGCGGTGGGGAGAGTACGCACACGAGGGGCTGTTACCGGGCGAGGAGGGAGCTGTCAGCGCGAGGGGAGAGGCGGCGGCCGAGGGTGAGTGCAAACCTAACGGGGGGAGAGGCACACCAGCTGCATGGCGCCGTGACGTCACGGCGCGGAGAGCGGTGCGGAGCCGGCGCGGGGCGCGCGCAGCCACGGAGCGGAGGGCGGAGCGCGCGCAGTCACGTGGGGCGTGACGTCGCTGCGCCGTTGCTACAGACGCTCCTCTCCGCTCCTCGCACCGTTGCTAGGGGAGAGGAGGAGGAGCGCGGATGCCGACGGAGTTTTCGGGGTCGCTTAAGAAGTGCATTCGCACTTAAAAATAGACGCGTCCCTTTAATGGCAGGCCAGAAGAAGAATGAACAGGTTACGCACTTCATCGTCTTTCATGGCGCCGACCTTTGCGTACGCCGTCCCGCGGTGCGGAAGCCCCACCACTGTGTCAATATTGTATGCACAGAATTTCAACTAACTTGTGTCAAGCACAGGCTATGTGAATGCAATCGATACTCACTGTCCTTAGAGTAACTCATAGTATTTTTTGCAATGAGTCTAATTCACTAAGAAACATCAGGTATGTAACATTTATGCTATAATATAAACACACAGCTGTGACTGGAGAAGTTGTAGAACATGATGCAATATACCAAACCACTTTATTTCTGTGCCGATAACTGTTGCAGACTAAATTTTTCTGGGCTACAAAGAAAGTGCACCTAACTTGAAAAAGTACCATGTGACCCAGGTGCCTGTGTGCAGTGAAATTTGTGCCCTCATAAAAATCCTAAATGAAAAGTCTCTCTGCACGTAGATCAAATGTATGAATGAGCCGCAAGTTAAAACAATGCTTCTGCGGTGACAATTCAGAACTATCACCTTAGTTGTATTGCTGTCCACTGCTTCCACTGCCATGCTCTCCTCACCCTCATGCAGTCTGTGAATAGCAATAGTGTTCACACAGTCTCAAGGGCTTTGTCAACATTACTCAAGGGTTGTCATGCACTCTTTATCACTGTGACTCATGGACACATTGTTTCAGCAGGGATTTTATCTTGTGTGTGTTTTTTTTTCGGATCACTCACAATTACTCAAGTCTGCTTATACATTCTGTTCTATGTGCAGCAGCGGTCATTCCTTTGAAGAATATTTGAGGGCACTAGCTTTGCTATGCACAAGTGCCTAGTCATGTGGTACTTTTATGCAATTCACACACTTTCGGTGGAGCTTGGAAAAATTAATTTCATAAAAGTAGTGATTTAGTTTTGTTGCTGCAACTTTGGTGTTGCCTCTGCCTTTGTCCCCATTTTCATGTATGCGCTGTGTTTTGTTCGTCGGACAAATAAACTGACAACAGGTATCTTCATCAAAACCATGGAGATGTTTCTCAATGCGCTTGCAAGTTTTGCATTCAAGGTATTGCATTTATGTTCATAGTTGAAAAGTTAGCTAATTAATTATTGCTCATTAGTAAATTAAGATTACTGTGAAAAATAGTCTGAGTTGCTTAGGTGAATGGTGAATAATATTGTTTCAGTTGTGTTCATGAAACACACAGCCCCTTTATTTTTAAGGCTTGGCACAAGTTTGCTGAAACATGCTGTGTGTGTGTTGGGCTCCCACTATTTAATGGATGCAAGCATTTGCCTGGTTCTGATAACTTATTTCATTGGGCCTTCAAATAGCTCCTAGTTCTCTGTTGCATGTCCTTGCTTTCTTAAGTTTGTTTATACTTTCTTTGTTTGTTCCAGAAGTTTTGTCACCAGATGATTCTGTTCAGTTCCTCTTATGTACTTGTCTTAGTTGTTGTGTAAGTGCACAATAAAAATCCTGTCAAGCAATTGTGTCAGGAACATATTTTAGGGGTGAAGCATTCCTAATGGTGGCATTGTACAGCTTTTCCTGTTGTAACTGATAATCACTGCTTTATATGAGGTCCGTTAGAAAAGTATTCGACCTTATTATTTTTTTTTTTGGCGAACACCTGATGGATATGAAACAAGCGTGCTTGCATCAGCCGACCTTGAACCTTTGTGCGCATGCGCAAATTTTTTTCCCGCCTGCCGATAGCGTCAGTCGCTGGGACGCAGCGTTTGTGTGAGGTAGTGGGCAGTGCTCTCGGCGGTTTTTTTATTGCAAGGAAAATGGAGGAGCGACTGGAGCAGCGCTACTGCATCAAATTTTGCCAGAAACTGGTAGAAACCGTTCGGAAGATTCAGACGGCTTTCGGGGACGATGCTATGAGCAGCACACAGATTAAGGAGTGGTACAAGCGGTTTAAAGACGGTCGTACATCGGTGGAGAGCGAGCCACGCTCCGGTTGGCCATCAACATGCCGAAATGACCAGGTCTAGCCGAAGTGAACGATCTGGTGATTCGGGACCGTCATCTGACTATCCGACAAATTGCGGAAGAGGTGGGCATCAGCACTTTTTCTGCACATTCCATTATGACCGAAGATTTGGCCATGAAGAGAATTGCGGCGAAATTTGTGCCAAAGCTGCTTCGTGTTGAAATCTCACAGGACATGCTTGATTCCACAAACAGTGAGCCCGACTTCATGAACACCATAATCACTGGTGACGAGTCTTGGGTGTATGGGTACAGCCCGGAAACCAAATCCCAGTCGTCACAGTGGAAGCATTCCACGTCACCAAGACCAAAGAAGGCCGCCAAGTGCGCAGCAATTCAAAGTGATGCTGACTGCTTTCTTTGACTCCCGCAAGAAACCGGAGTTGTGGTCAACAGGAAATTGGCGCATCCATCACGACAATGCTACTGCACATTCCTCACGCTTGATTCAAACTTTTTTGGCGAAAAACCAGACTCCTGTAGTTCAACAGGCTTCTTACTCTCCTGATATGGCCCCCTGCGACTTCTGGCTGTTTCCCAAAATCAAGAGGCCATTGCAAGGAGCGCAATTTCAGACAAGAGAGGACATTATGGCTGCAACGACAGCTGAGCTCAACTCCATTCCGAAAGAGGCCTTTTAGGAATGCTTCCAACAATGGCAACACCGCTGGGAGAAGTGTGTGGAGTCCCAAGGAGACTACATTGAGGGTGATTAGGTTTCCAACGCTCCAGTTATGCCAGTTCTTTTTATGCGGCCAAAGGTCGGATACTTTTCTAACAGACCTCGTATAACTCTTTCATGGAGTTCTTCATTAAGTGTACTGATTTTTGAAGAGTGGTTGTACACTGTGTACCATGTGCTGATTTTCACTAAGAATGAACAGTGTGAAATTATGACTACTATTAAATCATTTGGCAGGAACAACAAGTTATTTAAAATTACTGTAATGCACTGCATTTCCCAGTTTGTTCTTGTTAGTATCACATATTAAGAAAAGTGTCAAATATGAATGTGTGTTCTCAGAACTTTCTCATCTAAACTTTGGGTGAGTATAAATGATTAAATGTGCATAGCCATAATTGCATGTTAAATCATATGGAGGAATATAAATAGCAAAATTTTGTACTTTCTTGATACAGGGCCCAACACACTGAGAGCAGCATAGTGAGAATTAAAGCAAATTCAGCTCTTAAAGCATCCTGGTAAATAATGATAAATAATGCACTAAACAAGATTAGTTTTGGTGATGACGACCCAGCTTTTGATTTAGTGAAAAGGCAAAGCAATCTGAGGAGGACTTGAATTGAATTCTGGGGTTTTATATGCCAAAACCACAATTTGATTATGAGGCATGCTGTAGTGGAGGACTCCAGATTAATTTTTGACTGCCCAGGGTTCTTTAACGTGCACCCAATGCACAGGACACAGGCGTTTTTGAATTTCACCCCCGTCGAAATACGGCTGCTGCGGCTGGGATTTGATCCTGCGATGTCGTGCTTAGCAGCGCGTGTTCATAGTTGCTAAACCACTGTGGTGGGTAAGGAGGACATAAGTCTCTACAAAGAACACCTGCATTCCCTTATTTAACACTGGCTTGTGTAGAAAGGTTACAAAATACAGCAGTATGCGGGGGGAAAAAAAAACATTAAGAACTGTCGCAGAGGTTATCTTGAGTAGTTCTTGAGAAAAAACAGTAACACTCGTTACATTTTAAAGGGCCCTCATAATTGCTGCTGCCTGATTGTGTGGTCTTATATAGGAATGTACCTGCTGCAAGTACACCTGGAGTATTAAGAACTCTTGTGCTTCATAATTTTACTTGTTGCCGATTTACCCGAGTAGCGCTTTTATGATTACGTTGTGTAGCCATTTTTCGTGAATATGCGTTAAACCAACCTTTGAGTGTGGCTAGTGGTAGTACCAGTCGCAGTAGTTAATAAAAGTGTCTTTGTAGGAAGGTGCCCACAAAATTTTTTAAAAGAAGTGGCAAAAGTAATTACACGTTTCCGTGGCATCACATTAGGAAGTCCTAATTGACCTCTCATATGGAGAGGTTTGGGTTATATTGACAGTTCCACCCACCATGATGGCTTAGCGGCTATGTTGTACCGCTGCTAAGCACGAGGTCACGGGATCGAATCCTGGCCGCGGCGGCCACATTTCGATGGGGGCGAAATGCAAAAACGCCCCTGTCCCATGCATTGGGGGGCACGTTAAAGATTTCCAGGTGGTGAAAATTAATCCGGAGTACCCCACTATGGCATGCCTCATAATCAAACCGTGGTTTTGGCTCGTAAAACCCCAGAATTTATTATATTGAACAATTTCAGACCATAAAATTTGTATCCACTTAGCACGAAATCGAAACAGATTTCCGTTTCCTTTTCTGTTTCGATTTTGCACTAAGTGGCCATAAATCTTATGGTCTGAAATTGCTCAGTATATACCGACTATCCCAGCAACACGTACTACTGTGGGTTATGTGGAGGGCTACTAGCCATATTTGTAGGTTGTTTTGATCTTGACTGATGATTGTGTCCTGGGCAGTGTGCTGATCTCTTGTAGGGGCGTCTGCGGGGCAAGTCCACAGAAAAAGTAGTGTGTCTACCCACTGACCATTTTTGTGGTAGAGGGGACGCATTATGGACGTGATGTGATGCGTTATGGGTGGTCATAAAAAAGAAAAGTCTTTGCTGGTCCAGCCAGGACAGATGACCGCAGAGCAGGGAAGGATTAAGACATGTCTGCAGACAAACAAGTGTAGTTTCGTGTTTTTAGTTAGTTGGGAGAAACGAAATTTGAGGTGTAGCGACAGCTCTCAATAATCTTACCCCAGCTGTGAATTTCCTGCAGAGTGCCATGCACTCACAAATAGAATGTCAACCTCATTCCCTTGCATCCCTTGCTGGCATTGCATGTTTACTACATTACAAGATGTTATGATGCATTGCATAGGACAGTTAGTGTGACTGGCCTACAAATGACTGGTAGAAAAAAAAATGAAAAAAGAAAACGCTAAGGGCTGTGGAAGGTGACACATCGCTCCATGCTCTACCAGATGTGAAAGCAGTGGTGGACTGCAAATTGCCATGTGTTTCCACACAGACTGTCAAAAATTTCTGAAGACAGTGGTAAAGAGACAAATATGGAATTTTTTGAAAACATATTTAGTTGGGACAGTGGATATCAGTAAACATGCAATGGTCACAAATAGCTGATATTTGCAAGCAGTTCTGAGGCCAGCAATAGTTTATAAGCATACCTGGCTTCAATATTGTGTGGTAAAATACATTGGTGTTCATGTGTCAATTTTCTGAAAAGCCTTTCTAATTAACTTTGTAATAGTACTGTGTGCAACATTAGTACATTTTGCTGCACATTTTAGACACGTTTATTTCGAAATTGATTTTGTGCTCAGTGTTCCTTGTATACAGTGACATGCCTTGAGCACTGGCAGTATGTACTCAAGTTACTAAAAACTAAGGGATATTTAATAAAAAGTTTGTTAGCTATTATTGCACATTTTCTGATGTCTTCTACCCTGAATAATGTGTTGCTGAACAATTCATCTCTCTCTACTGCACTGTCATTGGCCATTATTGCACATTCTCTGATGTCTGCTGCCCTGATTAATGTGTTGCTGAAAAATGAATCTCTCTCTACTGCACTGTCATTAAAAAAATTTGGGCCCCTTGCAGATATATGTCATGCATTCTTTTCCCAACAATTGGGCTCATATTTGGTGCTTCAAGAAAAAGTGATGAAATGGTCACCCCTCCTGTGGTAGAGAACTAGTTGTAGCACTAAAGGGTAGAGGGACAGAAGAAGAAAAAGGGAGGCACACACGAGTGCTTCATGTGCGTCTCCCTTGTTCTTCTTCTGGCCCTCTGCCTTTTAGTGCTAACAAGCCCACATTGCTGCTCTAGTTGCCTCCTGTGGTGCGTCAAAAAAAAAAAAAAAATAGCTGGGGATGCTTTCTGGGCACTTCATTAAGATAAGTCCAATCGGTTCTGTTTGTCTTGTCAAAGCCGAATGAATGTAAGTTAAGCGTGAGTCATTCTTGTTGCGCCATCCTCATTTTGCTAATCTGTGTTCTTGCACAGGCCTGATCTTGAAGCCATTTGGCAGCTACGAGAAGCAATATCACAAGAAGTGAAACGAGCGGATAGCATGCTTTCCTCACACGAGATGGCAGCTTTGCTGTCTCAGCCTTGCACGGATTGTGTGAACTATACTCTGCTGAAGGAAAAGGTACCATCAGCGCCTTAATGCAAATTTTTTGGTTTACTGTAACACTTCCTACATGCCACTTTTGCAGCTGTCTGAGCTCCTGAGCCTGCAGAAAGATTTGTGTTCTCGGATTTCGCAGATACTTGAGCAAGGTAAAAATCATTTTATTGAAAGCTTGGTTTTTTGAAAACTCGCTGTGTCAAGGTGTTGAAATGACGCAGGCTACTTGCGTTTAAACTGAAGGCAGTGGCATTTTTCACTGGTACAGAAAAGATACTTTTCTTTGTTTGCTATTCTGGTTGTGTTTGTTATGCCAAATATCCTAGTGCTCCTCTCCTGTCAGATATCTTTGCTTAAAGTTTTTATGTAGTTTGCATGCTGGATATACAGCAGTGACCTTCTATGTGCTTCCATCGCAAGTGTTTAAGCACAGTAAACTTATTGAGGGAACTGAAGTGATTGTGATTGATTGCCATGTGTGATTCATGAGCATGTTGTATAAATTAAATATCATTGTCTCCCTCCTCCTTCCCCACCCTGCTCTGCACTTTGCAGGAGGTGATTAGAGCTCCAAAGGGCACACAACGTGGTTGCTGCATTTGTTCATTTTGTTGCCTTTCATTCTTTAGTGCAACCATTAGGGTGCAGGTATTCCATGTCTGCTTGTTTTGCCTTTTAGCGAGTTTTCCAACTTTGCACTGACTAGTGGCATAAGTAACCTTCGTATAATGTGAATGTAATGAAGCAGTCCAAGGTGTCTGTCTCGGCCTAGTCACTTTGTATGACTTACTACTAATCCGTTGTGTCCACAGGCATCTCAGTTGCATGCTGCTTAAAAATTTTATTGATCGTAGTGTGATTACATCTACATCTTTCGTGAGGTTTGGGCTAGTCACTATTTTTCCACATGTGCACAAGCTTAGAGATTTCATAGTGCCCAAGCATCAGTGCCTGTTTGTTAATGGATCACTATATTTTAACCTTTGCTTGTGATAACATTTCATCTCAGCAGGTGTGATCCACTGGGGCCAGCCACAGAACTAGCATTTTGCATGTTGCTATAAAGCAGAATATTTTCTACTACAGATATTTATGCTTCCAATATTTATATTCGTTATGTGCACAACATGTTGTGGCTGTTATAAAAATAGAAAAGAGCTCATCACTTGTTCAAGTAGATAGGTATGTCACAGGCTTACATTGTAAGTACCTCCCATGTATTATACTACCATAGTTTTAGCTGTGGTGTGAAAGTCAGAGAAGTAAATATTATGAGAAGGCTTTGCTGCAGCGCTTGATCCAAATACATATCTGTAGCACCACGTGGAACAGCTGTAGGGAATGCAATGTCTTCCTTCTAAAGTTAAGGCTGTTTTCAGCTTTGATATTTAGAGGACAGGGTATGCTGTAAGTGCCGAATTCATTCATGCACATGGTTTCCTTACTGTTGTACTTGTGTAGAATTCTTAGCAGTGGTACCATTTCTTAGGATGTATGTAATATCTTGTGTGTATAAAACTCAGTTCAATGTTTATATGTAAATGAGGTTTGTGTTGATGTGAGCTTTAGAGAGCATTTTGTGTTACACCGTCATTCCCTGAAGATTTAGCTTCACAGTGTTGCATTTAGTTGCACCTGCCACATGAAAAATGTATCACTCCGAAGCTTTATGTTTCAAGATTTATAATTCCTGGTTGCTTTTATTGAGACAAGTACTGAACAGCTTATTTTGTTTGATTAAATTCTGGCAAATTGTGTTCTTTGCCCTGGCCGGTTTCTTTAGCAAGTGAGCTTGTGTTACCAGGAAGGTAGGACAGTAGTACTTTTCTTGTGCAGGAACAGAGAACAACAAAGGCTATGATGTAGTCCATTGATATCTTGCTTTTCCCAGTTTCATAGATGAAAATTTTATTTGTGCAATAACTTATGTGCATAATTTACTGCCATGTGATGATGCACAGCTGTTGTTGTTTGCACTAAATAAAGTGCATTAGTCTGTGTAAGTTTTCTTGTCTTCTCAGTGTGAATTCAAAAACAAGCATGTTCTTTTCTTGGTTTCCATGCATAGGATTTCATGGTCATTAGGTGTGTAGCATATGTTTATTAGAAGTTTTTGAGTGAATTTGAGGCGCAGTGGCACATATCGGAATGGAGGAACCTGTACGAAAGTAAAGTGACTTTATTCAACATAAAAATGCACATGACCAATTGAAAGACAGTTATTTAAGCCTTGAGGGCCACAACTCTACCTTTTTAACACACATTTCACTGCAGAGCATGTAGACCCATCAAGCATATTTTGCAAGACATATAAATATGAACGCAATAACTTTTTTTTTTCTTTTTCTGGAGCATGGCAAGAGCGCTGAACATTTGAAGCATATCTTTTACGTCACCACACATTGCACAACAGATTTAATGAAGCCTGTGTTTTGATTCTAAGATGAGTCTCGTCGCACCTGCCATGTGAAGACTACAGGCTTTGATATCACAAACTGATCACCAGTAACAGGTGGCTGCTGACTCTACCTGGCAGAACAGCAGCAACACAAGAAAGTCGATGCTTGAAATATGACACAGTGTTTTGTACATTAGTGCGTATGCCACTGTGCTTGCAGCTTCTGCAAGGGCAACTTGTACACATACCGTCCAGGTGACATGCACTTTTGAGGCTTCCATTTAGCTTGCCACTGTCATTGTGGGCTTCTTCCTTGAGCAGATAACGGGCGAACAGGAATCCGGTCAGATCAGCTGCACTCGTGGGGGCTGCCGTCACTCGACACTGATGTCGGCGTGTAGTCATAAATGCTGCAGGGACCAAATTTGATGAAGGAGGGGGAGAAAAAAAAGTCATCCTACTTATCAGCAGCATGTCCTCTAGTTAGTGGCACTTTCAGGAATGCTGTCTGAGGAATTGTGTGTGGTGCACTGTAGACTTCATGAGCAGGCATGTCTGAAAGTATGTTTGAATTGATTCACATTTTCACTCTTGAGTTGCATCACAGGTAATACACAGCTAAAAGCGGACTTTAGATGCCAAAGTTTTTGAGGCAAAGATTTTGTTTAGTGTACGATAATGTTCAGTGAATGATGCAACGTTAGATGAAAAATTGGTGTCAGTCTTCCTCATACATAGTGATCCAGTATATATAATTAAATGCATAGGAAGGACTGACTGCCACCTCTTGCAGCTGATGAATGTATTTGCACAAATACTACATTTGCATGCTACATGTGGTGTAGCCACCAATATTCTTACCAGAAAGCACACATGGCAAGGTTGCACATCTTGTGTAATTTTTTTTTTCGAAAAAAATTTGGCTGTTCTGCATAAATATGCTGGAAGCCAGTAACACGTGCTCGGAAGCTGCAAGTCTTGATGCTAACAAAAACTTACATTTACCGCAAAAGTAAATAAGCCACAATCAAGACAGAATTGAGCATGTGAAACAATGTTTCAATAAACATACCTGGAGGCAATGTGGTATCTGAAAGGGCTTAATCCTTTGGTTTTTGGTTTAAATCATGACCTGGAGATGGCTTGCTCTAATATCATAGTGACTGCCATTTCCAGGTACCATTAGCAGAGCAATTAACGGCACTTGCATCTGATGTTACCGCTGGAAACAGTGCAGGTGCAGAGAAGGCTGCAAGAGGTACTTGGAAAGGTGTCAATGACATCGGGTGTAGGGGTCTTTTCATTGGACATTTTTAAGGGTGAAGTATGTACTCGTTTTAAGCAAGGAGTTGGGAGTTATCCTCCTTGCCGAGTACTGGGAACTGCATCCGGAAGTAGTCCTATTTATGATCTTGGATGTAGCGGCCACGGCAGCAACAGTCTTGAGGATGAGAGCTACACATGCCATTTGGGAAAGCTCTCCCCACAAGCTTGTAGGAAGATAAATGCCTTCAAGAACACGTCTTGCAAAAGTTTCTGGTTTGCGCAGGCATGTCTATGCAGTTGCCACTTTAGGGTTGGCAGCACAAGGTCCCGTGAGAGTATCCAGCCAGAAGGCAACCACATGCGCGCCTCTTCAGCATGATTACTGATCGGCAGCAGGTAGACGAGACGCTATGGCACTGATGCAAAGCATTGGCGCACTTGGCCAGAGACATTCCACGTGACTGAAAGGAACAAAGGGCTTTGTTCGTGACTATCAGTATTCCTTGTGGACGAAAAAAAAAAAAAAAGACAAATGCTGGCAGCAGAAATGGGAAAAAACTATTTCAGTATGTGCTGCAATGGCAGTCATCATCCTACTGTAGCCATCGAAAACAATTCTGCCACTGTCAGATCTGTGAGCTCCTTGCAGAGCTGAATCAAGCTTTGTTTTTTGTTTTGTTTTTAATATATTAAGGGGAAAATGATCTTTAGGTTCATTCAAAAAGAGCTCTTCGATTGCTGTTTTTGGTTAAAAATTAGTCCGAACATTGATTTAACAGTCTTATTTCCAGACTAAAAGTCCCTAATATCGAAACAATTTTTTTCTTGAAATTTCTGTGTTTTCTCAGCATGAATATTTCTATATGGACTCATAAAAAACACTGCTGATATGCGAATGAGCAGAGTGTGCAATAAAATATGGTCAGTGATAGGGTGACTGAAATGTCGGGACTATATCTGTGCAATCACGTGAGCTTGAGAAATAAGCCGAAGCCCAGATGTTTATGGTGCGAGGAACTAAAAGAATTTTTCACACGAGTTCTTTTGGTGCATCGAAAAGCAACCCTGTTCGCCCTCTAGCGTACACGTGGGGCCAGTGACCCTAATACTATAGTGTACTAGCAGGGGCGTAGCCAGAAGGGGGAGGATGTCGGGAATGTGCCCCCCTCCTCTCGAAATTTCTGTGTACCAGGGATGCCTGGCATAAAGCATGTGCAACACCCGCCTGCCCCACACCCCACCCACGGTCAAGTGCCCCCTCCCAAAAGAAATTCCTGGCTACACCACTGTGTACTAGAATATTACAGCCTCGATCGTTAACAGTTCAGCAGGAACGGCATCTAGAAGGCATCCACGGCACCCCACCCACGGTCAAGTGCCCCCTCCCAAAAGAAATTCCTGGCTACGCCACTGTGTACTAGACTATTACAGCCTCGATCGTTAACAGTTCAGCAGGAACGGCATCTAGAAGGAAACCGATCACCGTGGACGTTTAACTTATTTTGTGCATAGATATGCTATAACTAGTTATCACTGGCCAAACAGTTTGGTCTGGCCTTCGATGACTTGTAACTGCGGAGCGTCCCACGGAACACACATCGGCTGGTTGAGGAACAGTTGTCGTACGTTTTTCTTCTCGCACGAGTACGAATGTACATAAAATGCCAGCCTGAATGAAAACATCACCATGCCGGCGCGCATTGAATCGCGCGCCCCATATGTCTTCTACACTGTTGCTAAGTTGGATAACAGCCGTAGGCGTAAGGGAATATACTTTACACTTCCCTCGTTTGCCTTTGAAGCGCCTACAAGGTTGCTCATTCCTGCATAGTAACTGCGTTCCACCAAGTGTTGTGTTTCCTCAACATCTAGGGGGAAAAAAAAGTTTCTTCAGAGGTCAGGCTCTTGAAACTGAATAGCCATTCTTTTTTGCAATTTGGCGTTGGCAGGTCATGTTACATACGTCAGAAAAGTAATCGGGTGTTATTCCGTAGATACTGTGTCCTCGGCTAATGATTCATGTTTGAATTTTTCTTGTAGTATGAATTAAAGGACGTAAAGGGTTGAGTGTTCGGACCATATTATATCTTACACCGTAAGGTATTATAACATAGTGTTCTCTTGACATCTTTCGCACGGTTTTATGAGGCCATAGGAGTACTGACGGAAGAATTCTATCGTTTTTATTTTTGCATTTGAATAGCTGTCGACCCAGTAATACGCCATGGAGCCTCAATTACTCGAGAGCACAACAAATAATTACGTTACTTTAATGTAACCAGTTCAAAACGCGTGCAATGTGGCTTCGGACGTGAGAAACTATTCACATCACTGAAACCTGATGTGGTGGTCTCGTGGTACCAGTCACCACTGACGCGTACACACTATGACCGTGCTGCCAAAGGCCGAGTCCGTCATGCACTTGACAGGGCAAGAGGGGAGGGCAGGTTACGCGACGTTTCCAAGAGAAGTGATTTGGCAGCTTTCGGCGATATGACCGCTTTATGGGCACTTCAACCACTGCACTGTTGTTTTGTGAGACGACCCCACCTCCGCTTTCGGTGACATAAATAATCTCCTTTTCTATGTCCGAAGCTGTGCTGCACCTGGCTGCACGAGAAGGAACGCCCTGCGCTGGCGCCAAATAGCGCTCTAAGGGAGACATATGCAGGAACACTACCTTGCTCTCGCGGAGGGTGTCGAACGAAGCTCTTGTGCGATGTGCGTGAACACTTTGTTATATCGAAACTTCAGTGCACATTTGCTAAATCGAGAGTAATTATGTAAATGCTCTAAAGCGATTTAAAAAATTAAACTTAGGTCGGCGCTTGTTAGATTGAGGTTCGACTATACGATCATTCATCATTCCAGAAACTGTGAGTGACCCACTGCTCTGAAAACGTGGCTCATAGGTAAGCACAAATGCTTCCATAGGTCTCAAACTGTTGAGTCGCCATGGTCACCTTGATGCACCCGTAGGCTCCATTCTCTCACATCAAGCTAAGGTCCTTTTTAATAAATTTTAAGCTGTAAAGATGGTGTTAGCTTCCTTATGTGTCAGTTGCAGGCGAGGGCCAGTGCTGATCTATCGACTCTGTTTTCTTTAAAAAGACAAAGTATATTATTCTATATTGAACTTTTGGAACCGCAATTGGATCTAGTAACACCGTTGGAGGAGGCCTGGTTAGTTGATCGGACACATTAAGATGTGAGTCCTGCACCAGTTTCCCCTGACATACAAGATTTGGGCAGCGTTTGCTATGGGCTAGTTAGTCTATGTACAAAAAGTATTAGTACTTGCACGACATTTGAAAGTGACCAATGTCTTGACATGGTTTTTTTTTTTTAGTTTCCTGTGTAGATAGACCCAAACATACTCGGATTCAGTGCAATCAGTGATGCCACATTGAGGCAGTCGCCGACGCAATTCAGTTGCGTAATTCAAACATTATTTGATGTTTGTCTTATCGAATATTTTTTTTTTCGCACACGCACACATGCAAAAAAAAAAAGCATTAAAAGAAGAATTTACCGGCCTTGTGAGGCTATTTTTCAACACTTTATGCTCGTCAAGAGCCATGTTTGCAACGCGGTTCTTGCCGGTTCGGTCAAATTTTGACAAACTGCTCCAGAGCACTCATCTATCAGTAAGTAGCGTCTTGCGCGCTTACCATTTTTGCTTTTCGACAGGAATTATTTATAGCTGTGTATTTGCAACTTAACAGTTGCAATTCTCTAGGAGATATGTCATGAAAAACTAATACGCAACTTCGAATGGACACGTGGGTTAGCCGAGACTAACAATTTTACAAAATAAAGTATTGCAATGTTATACCCACTTGTGTTGTCGCAGAGCAAGAAATCTTTAGCACTTTTTAAACCGATTCTACACTCTCACGTATAAAAGCTTAGGTCATTACGCATTACTGCTACCTTTTGTTTCGCCTACCTAAATTATGTACACCTCACCTTTCGACAGTGACTGCAAAAGCCAAAAAACTATACGACGAATGGCGTTCCATAGAAAGAAATCATTGCGGCTGGCTTTGGCCAAGGTATGCAGTCTGCGCGACGTTTCAGTCACGTGGAACGTGTTCTAGCCTGCAGCGTCGCGAACGAGCAGCGCACGGCGGTGGTGGCTCAGAGTCTGTCCGTGCTGCCCTTGATCCTGTTCGAGTGGCTGGGGCTAGCCTCGGAGGGCGTTGTCTCGTGGCCCTTGGTCTGGTAGTAGACTACCACAGACGAAGTGGAGGCGGCCGAATCTGGCCGCACATTGCACTGAATGGTGGCACTGGAGCGGATGGAGCTCTGGTCGGCCATGCCGTAGCGCATATGCCACCAGCCGGCCTTGGGGTTCTTGAAGACGGACCACTCGCGGTCGTCTGTCGTCTCCTTGATGGTCTCCATGATCTGCTCGTCCAGCCGCACCGAACGGCAGTAGAAGGCGATCACGAAGCACACGGCGCAGATTCCGATGCCCGTGCCTGCGATGATCTTCCCCTTGTCATGCGCACCGGGCTGCTCGCTCGAGATGTGCAACATGAGGCCGGCCACTGCCAGCATGGCACCGAAGCAGGCTAGCACGTAGCAGAAGTAGATTCCGTACATGAGGATGATGGCGCATGAGCGGTCCATGCTCGGGTACTTGGAGTCAACGGCTGACGAGGGCCGCCGCGACCGGCCGCCCCCGTGCATGGAGCGCACGGTGCCCCGTCGCTGGTGGTCCATGGCTCAGCAGCAGTTTAGGGGGCCCATGGTGACGCCGGACGACTCCTTAAGCTCTAGCCATGGCCTGCAAATCAACGGATGGCGGTCTAGTGTTACAACGACCTTTGCAAATTCTTCCATATGAAAGCACACAAGTCTGCCGGCAGGGACGTCTCCCCTGAAATATGTGCTTCCACCGCTAAATTAGCAAGTTGAACACCCACTGAGCACCCTCACGATGCGCACAGAGCCTCTATATGATACACCGTCCTCCTAAGAGTTTTAATTGCTTCTAACACGGCATGAACTCTTATTGCACTTCTGAAACCACCATACATATACTGGAAAACCAAGTTCATTTTGGTGAATCGCGCTTGAGAAAAGGATATATCGTAACACGCGAACAAAATGTAGTACACGGCGATTGCGCTCGTCGTGTACTGTGTTTTCTTGTGTTGTAACGGTGTTTTCCAGGCGCAACTTATCAAAATGAAGTGTAATCAACTTGCCTGTTTTCTTGTGCTGTAGGAAACATGTCTTGAAGGTTGTGCTATGTTGTGCACATTCGCACAGCATTAGATTAACCTTTTTTTTTTTTCGGTGGTATATAATATAGTGTGCAATAATAACCAAAACATAAACAAACAAGAACACACACACACAGCACCTCCAAATTGGTCAGAACACCGTCTCTGCAAAGCATGCAGCCGTTTTGCAATGCTACTAGCATTTTTCCTCTGGACGTTTTTCAGCTGTTGTGGAATGTCAGTGCTTTAGTATTGGTACTGTAATCCGACCCCAATGCCAGGTGGCTGACTCAAGCCTCCAAAACACAGGATCAAAGATTTTTTACTGCTTTCATCGAATTGGCAATGGCGAATGCTGCAAGCAATCGACATTAGCTGGACTGAGATTCTCTGATAATCTCCAAAAAACTGCAATGCAGTTTTCTCTCTCTCCCCGGCTCGGCAAAACTTTGCTAGTAGAGCTGGTACAGCCTTGCTACTCTTAGCTCCTCCTCTTATAATAGGTTGGACAGAAATGAATTCTACATCGGTGGCTCCCATAGAGTTTCTTGCAGTTATATTTAGAGGTAGAGGTGGAACTGTGGTGCTGCAGCCAGCACAAGAATGCTAGGGGAAGTGCATGCATGGTTTCGGTTTGATATTCCTTAGTGGAGGCAGGACGTATTGAGAACGTGTCCGTGATTCAGCCTCGGCAAAATTATAAAATGCGCGAAGACGTGAACACAAACATAGACTTGTGTGCGCATCTATGTTTCTGTTCACGTCTTGTCTTCTTCGCGCAGTTTAAAATTTGGCTGAATCTATGAACCGACTAGCCCAACAAAATGCCTTTAATCTCAACATGAGGAATGTTTTTTTTTTTTATATATATATTTTTCAAAGCGAAGCCTGCTTTGCCTCTTCCTCCAACTTTAGTGTGCCTTTATAAACGCTATCGGCTTGCCGAGGACGCACTTTATTCGGACCACACACACCCTACACCCTTCGGCACCCTTAACTTTAATGAATATCTAATCAGCCCCGGTCGGATGTGGCATTTTACAAAGGTTGTGCAAGAGCTTGGGTTGTGCGCTACATGTATTCTTAGTGGATCAACTGTCAACATAGGAGATACCTGCGTCTATCAAGTGCGTTTACACGCTCGCAATGTTCTTAGCTTACTCACGTGATTTATGACGCATGCGCATAATTTAAACACATAGCAATCGGTAGCACCTGGTCTTCCGGCAATAGCGAGAGCAGTTTCGCAACTGCTCGCCGGTATTAGACGACGCGATACCTATGACGATAAAGATTCGGTGGACATCATAGGCGCCGACTACGGCCCGAGCCCCCTCCGAAGTTTTCAGGGGGGTAAGGCAGAACCCCTCCCCCACCCCCTTTCCCTCTAAAGTGTCATTACCGGAGTTCTGCTATCGACATTATTTGACGTTTTTTTTTTTTTTTTTTTTTTTATTTGCCTCTACCTTTTCAGCTAAAATTTTATTGTGGCTAAAAGCGCATTAGAAGTACCAGTGGCGGCTACCTCATCCGTATTTTTGAGTTTAACATTAAAAAAAAAAAAATTCACTCGGAACACCATGCACAGACAATATATTTAAATAGATGCACAGAACAATGTTTGTTATATTTCTTTTTAAAGAAAAGGAGGTAGCCAACTACCAACTACTACTAATGGTATGGATAGCCTATGCCTAGAGAATGATTATGTTGCTGCATGTTCACCTCGCTTCAAGTTGATTTGCGTGCGGTTTTTTTTTTTTTTTTTTTTTTTGAGCCTGAAAAAAAAAAAAAAAAAACGTGCAGACTGCAGTGACCCCTTCGGCAGTCTTTTATCAACGGCGTGTGAGTGCACGTCAATGCTATGTGTCAGTATTGCGTCCTTTCCAGTAGCCAATCATAACGACCCATAAAAAAAAAAAAAAAGAAATGCGTCTCCTACCGGAAAATTGGGGGTAAGAAGCTTGTCCTGAGTGCACCTAAAGTCCTAAACTAACCATGATGCGACGGAGAGAACGACTATGGACCATAGAACGATGTCACTGACGGTATGCCCGCAGTCCGCCGTTGTCGCTTGTGTTCGATCAGTCGAGTTTGCTCGGCGGCGTGGTTAGCAGCATTCGCCCGCCATTACCGCTTGCAATTCTTCGAAATTAAATTGCTTCAAAATTAAATCTGTCCGTTACGGCAAGGCAATGAATGGCTCATACCCTCTTGGAAGACAATTCTTCCAAGTGAATAATTCTTCGTTGTCACACGAAGCTTCAAGTGGAACTGTTATTAAAGGTATTATAGCGGGTGTTCAAATTTATGCTTTACGGAATTTTTCAAGATTGCCTGTGGCAGGTAGCATAATTCTTATCGTTGAGCTGGGCTATTCGAAGAGGCGGACATCAGTAGCACGAGAAATCGAAACACGTATTCAACTAATTAACAAAAATTGACTATGAACTTATTAGTTAATTATTTTACGACACATATTGCAATTTACGAATTGTAGCCGGTGAGCTTGCAAGACGAATCCACTTAAAATTAATTTCCAGGTTGACACCAGTTTCTAGATATTTCCCAAAGTGTGGGACGATGTACATGGGCGTTCCAGTTACTATTGTGCTTCAATGTATAAAACAGCATTTTGGTAAAAAAGTAAGTGGAACAACAGTGCATTTTTACGGTGAGTTTGATGGCGCATATCACCGACCGGACTCAATACATGTCATGTGACGTTGCCGTGAGCAAAATCCCGCCTACGATTTTAGCGGGCCTATCGCAATGCATCTTTTAATATTCTCTTCTACTTCCTACTTCGTTACCATGGAATAAACAAGTGCAAGTTTCGCACTAGACAGCGTCTCGACCCTGCCTGGTCGCGATGGTCTCCCGGACGCCTGCAGCCTGCCGGCAACGCCACGCTGTATACCCGGCAGTAACGCCGGTCGAGGTTCAAGTAACTGGCGTCCCAACAGCACCCATTCTGCAACTGTAATGGTACACCGACTATGTGCCCTATGCATTACACACGCACGCACGCAAGCCACCCCCCCCCCCCCCCCCCCCCCCCGCGCGCACGCACAGCTAGCTATCAGCCCACTATCGCGTCTTGATTTACCTAGGGCGAGGGAAGCCTATCACCGGTTCCCTGCGATCGCGACGGGTAGTCACGTGGGCTTTTAATCAAAGCTGCTAAATCATGCGTTTCGAACAGTGTTTGCAACTTTATAAGTGGAAGCTCGACCTTTATTTAAAAATGGCGAAGTTGCTTAAATAATATGAACCAATTACTTGATTAGAGAGAGGACAAAAATGTCGCAGTTTCGCCCGAGAGGCGAAGCATTGATAGCGATACCAAAGTATTAGCTACACGAAATAATCGCAGTTTATCGGTCGTACAATTAGCAGTACACATTCGCTTGCTGACTAACAAGCATTGTGTCACCCGCACACAGGCCAACATGGACCGATCTCACGATGACCGCGAACACTTCGCTGTCACGACGCTGGAGTGATGAGCGCCGAGAGCGCGAGCGAGCGCTTCGTGCTGCCTCCTCTAAACTTGTGATTAACCATTGGAAGACAGCGCAAGTGAAGCCACCAGTCATCTCGGCTCGCCGAAGCTCTGCACCCGCTGCAGATTACTTCCAAGATAGGGCGCGTGGGCCGTGTATGCGCACAGCCGCGCGGACAGTCATGTACAGCCGTGCTAGATTGCATCATAATCATCATCATCAGCCTATATTTATGTCGACGAAGGCCTCTCCCTGCGATCTCCAATTACCCCTATCTTGCGCTGCCTGATTCCTACTTGCGCCTGCAAATTTCCTAACTTCATCACCCCACCTAGTTTTCTGCCGTCCTCGACTGCACTTCCCTTCTCTTGGTATCCAATCTGTAACTCTAATGGTCTACCGGTTATCCATCCTACGCGTTACATGGCCTGCCCAGCTCCATTTTTTCCTCTTAATGTCAGAATATCGGCTATCCCCGTTTGCTCTCTGATCCACACCGCTCTCTTCCTGTCTCTTAACGTTAGGCCTAACATTTTTCGTTCCTTCGCTCTTTGTGTGGTCCTTAACTTGTTCTCGAGCTTCTTTGTTAACCTCCAAGTTTCTGCCCCATATGTTAGCACCGGTAGATTGCAGTGATTATACAGAAGGAGACGCGCGCCCTCTCCCGATAGAGCGCTTGATCACGTGATCTCAAACATTGCGCGCGCGGGTAGACGGCGCGTGAGGCGAGATAGGATCTTATCCAATTTGGACTTGATACGGAACATGACAGCAGCGACGCCGCCGCGAATTCGCCCGAAGTGTTCCTATAATTGATGAATGAATGAATTGAATGGTAACTTTATTTATAATCCGGCGAGTTATTCGGGGATTTGGGCGAATACCCCTGCCTAGGTGTCGGCCAGGAGCCCTTGAGCTCTGGCGGCTTCCTCGGCCCGCTGGACGGCCCAGAGTTGGTCTTCGAGGGCGGAGCTGAGCAGCGTAGTCTCCCAGCGCGTTCGGCTCGAGGCTGCGTCCCCGTGTGGAACCCCCCCTCGTTTGCACTCCCATAACGTGTTCCAGGGTTGCCCTGGCCTCACAAAACTTGCATTGGTTGGACGAATAAAGCTCTGGGTAACAGAGATTCAAGATCACCGGGTTTACAAACGTTCTTGTCTGCAGCTGTCGCCATGCGACCGCCTGTCTCTTGTTCAGTTTCTGGTGTGGTGGCGGAAATTTGCACCTCGCCAGTCTGTAGTGTTGCGTTATATCTCTAAAACTCGTCAGGCGATCCTCCCACTCCCACCCCTCACCAGACGTCGTGGCCGAGGCGGCGGTAGTGTGGTTGGCGGCTCGGTCCGTAAGTCCTCGAGCCGCCCCGTGCGCCGCCTCGTTGCCGGTGAGTGATGTGGGGTCCATACGATGTGTGCCCATACGATGTAAACTTCTTTATTCCCGGTTTTGCCCGCGAGTAGTATTCGTAACGCCTCGGGGGAGATGCGGCCGTTGGCGTAGTTGCGAATTGCTGTCTGGGAGTCGCTGATGATCACTTCGGCCTCGGTGGTGGCCACCGCTAGCGCGATGGCTACCTCCTCCGCTGTTTCCGCGTGCACCGTGCGTACCGTGACACTAGTTTTGCAAGTGTTCTCGTGATCTACCACCGCGGCCGTGAAGGCGCGCCTGCGCGCGTACCTGGCCGCGTCCACGAACACCGCGTCTTCACATTTGCCGTACTTCCTCTGTACGTCCTGCGCTCTCTTTTCTCTTCTACCCCTGTGGTATTCCGGGTGCATGTTCTTTGGTAGCGGAGGGACGACCAACTTGTCCCTGAGGCCGCTGGGTACGTCGACTTTGATGCCGTGTTGAGCGTGATACCCGATGCCTAACTTTTCTAATATGTATCTGCCCGTCCTGCTCTTGGAATGACGTTCGTATTGCGCTATGTTCTGTGCCTCTATCAATTCCCCCAGCGTATTATGTAGACCTAGATCCAGTAACCTGTTCGTGCTTGTGTTGATCGGTAGCCCTATTGCCTGTTTGTAAGCCTTTCTGATTAAGCATTCCATCTTTGTCTTCTCCGCAACGTGCCAATTGAGGCATGGTGCCACGTACGTTATTCGGCTAATTACGAAGGCCTGAACTAGTCTGATCATGCTACCTTCTTTCATCCCGCTGTGTCTGTTGGATATGCGTCTGAGTAACCTGACGGTCTGTGCAACCGCGCCTTCCAGTCTCCTGATGGTCTCGCCATTATGTCCGTTGGCCGCGATGTGTAAGCCCAGAACCCGCATGCTATCTACCCTGGGTACGGGGCGCCCGTCGGACGTCGTTAGTCCCTACCGGGATCCTCGTCGTTCGTCTCGCCGTTCGGCTTGCGGCCTCTTCACGTAGGTCTGTAACTAACAGTTCAGACTTTTCTGCGGAGCAGGTCAGTCCGGTGTTCTCCAAGTATTGTTCGACCGTCTCGATAGCACGTTGCAACGTGTGTTCTATCTGGCCGTCGCACCCCTCGGTAACCCACAACGTAATGTCGTCGACGTAGAGGGTGTGATTGAGCCCTTCGATTTCGTTTAGCTTGGGCGGCAACCCCACGAGAGCTAGGTTGAAAAGCATGGGCGATATCACCGATCCCTGCGGGGTGCCGGCGCTACCCAACTCTATTTGTTCGGTAGTAAGCTCCCCGAGAGTAAGCTTGGCCTTTCTATTCGTCAGAAAGTCTCGAACGTAATTGTACGTTCGTTCGCCAAGGCCGAGTTCCTGCAGTTTGGCCAGTACGGTTGCGTGCGTTACGTTGTCAAAGGCCTTCTTCAGGATCAGGCCGAGTATGGCCTTAGTGGACCTGGTCGGGCTGTTTATGACCTGGTGTTTGATTTGTAGCATCGCGTCCTGCGTAGAGAGGTTTCTCCTGAACCCCAACATAGTGTGGGGGAGCAGGTCGCGGTCCTCGAGGTAGTTGGTCAGCCTTGTGAGGACCGCGTGCTCCATTAGCTTCCCCACGCACGAAGTCAGGGAGATCGGTCTGAGGTTCTCTAGCTGCAGTCGCTTGCCCGGCTTCGGTATCAGCACGACGTGCGCTGTCTTCCATTGCTGCGGTACGCGTCCGGTTTCCCAGCACGCATTGACGTATTCCGTCAGTTTCTTTATGGATTTATCGTCTAAATTCCTGAGCGTTTTGTTTGTGATTCCCTCGGGCCCGGGCGCCGATTTAGTGTTGAGCTTATGTAACACTGCCATGATCTCGGACTCGCCGATCGGTCTGTCTAGCTCTTCATTGATTGCGCCTTCGTATTCTGGATGCGTTACCGGTGGGACCGAACTAATGTACTGTTCCCTGATCTCCCGTAAGATCTCCTGTTCGGAGCCTTCATACGCATGTACGATTCTGTTGATGTTCTGTCTATACGCGGTTTTCGTCTCTTCTGGGTCAAGCATGTACCTAAGCAAGTTCCACGTCTTCGCGAGCCCTAGCTGATTCTCCATGTTACTGCAGGTGTTTTCCCACTCTTGCTTGCACAGCTGCTGTGTGTGACTCTCAATGTCCCTGTTTAGTTTCGCTATCTTTTTCCTAAGTGATCTGTTGTGTCTTTGCCTTTTCCATCTTTCCTGCAAACTTTGTTTGGCCTCCCACATGTGTAAAAGTCTCCTGTCTATGAGTTCGAGTTGCGCCTCTGGTGGGACCGTTCGTGTCGCCGCGGCAATGTCCCGCTTCACCGCGTCGGTCCAATCCCCGACGTCCTGAATTGCTTCCTGCGAATCTTCCGTCTGCCTAATGTTTCTGAATTTGTCCCACTCGACCAATTTGAGCTGTTTACCTCTGATCTTGCGCGGTCCCGCCGTGACTCTAATCTCTATTATAAAGTGATCACTACCGAGGTCCTGTTGCGTGTTAGTCCACTGCGAATCGCCAATGTTTTTCGTAAAAGTTAGGTCCGGTGTGGTGTCTACGCTAACGCTGTTACCTCTGCGCGTTGGCAAGGAGGGATTCGTAACGAGGGTGAGCCCCTCTTGCTGCGCGTCGAGCCACAGGTTCCTACCCTTGAGGTTTTCGAATTTGTAACCCCACGCGGTGTGTTGAGCGTTGAAGTCCCCAGCAATCAGTACCGCCTGCCTGCTCGCGATAGCGATCGTTTTCCGAATGAGCGTGCGGAATCTGTGTTTGCATCGCGGACTGCTGTAGACGTTGAGAACGAAAAGGCTGCTAGGTACTTTCCGAGTCGGTATTATTTCTATTAAAGTGTGTTCAATTCCCTTAATTGTCTGTGTCGTGTTGGACGGCCGTGAGATTTCGTCTGACCAGCGTTGTAACGGCCGATTTCTCCTCCGCGGCGCCACTGTAGGACTTGTAGCCCGATAATTTTCCCTTCCCGTTAGTTTCTTGTAATATTATGATGTCTGGATTTTCTTTGTTAATCAGGTATTGCTGTAAATGACATCTTTTCTTAGCGTAACTCCTGCAATTCCACTGCCAGATCGTGTATCTGTTGTGTTTATCCATGGTGTTAAAGTTTTCCGGCGATCTCGCTCGTCTCTGTTACCGCAGGCCGACTGTACGGTTTGCCAGCCGTTTTAATGGGGCCGCAACTGCTTGCTTGCGAGGCTCTCATAGGTAGACTGACTGCCACCGATAATTTCGCTTCTAGCTCTCCCACGCGCGCTTGCATGGAGCCTAACTGCTCCTGTATCTGCTGCTGAATCGTGGCGAATTGCTGTTGCATTAATTTAGTGATCTGACCAATCATATCGTCCATTTTCTTTTCAAGTCCTTTCTTATCTTCCTCCATTCTAAGTTCTAACTCTTCCTGCAGTCTTTTTCACTGCAGTCTGAATCTACTTCTATAGCCCTTCGTTTTGTGGGTACGGGCACTTCGTCCTCACCCTCGAATATTTCCTCCGTATCTTTGGCGATCTGTGCTACTTCTTTGCTGTCTTTGACTCCATTTCTCAGTCTAGCGTTTTCTTCCTTGAGTACGTTAATGTCCTCCCTCAATTTAGCGTTGTCCTTAGAAAGCTGCAGAAGCATTTGCTTAATCTGCGCTAACTCCTTGTTGGCCTCGGTAGTCGCGTTGGGGGGAGCAGCCTCGATCCTCGAGCGCCCGCCGGAGACGGCGTCTGCCCAGCTCACCTGTAAGTGTCCGCTCTCTGCTTCTGCTTCTTTCGTTTCCAGTGGTCTGTTTCCAGGCCGGGAGGCTGACCTGCGCCGGGTTCTGTGTTCGGAACTGGCCCTTGGCTTGGATCCGTCACATTGCTCGCGGCTTCTCGACCGAGAGTCTGCGCCGGAGCGGGAACGCGAGCGAGACCGATGCTGGCGTCCGTCGTCCAACGCTGGGAAGTCGTCTTTCTTGATACCGGCGCCGTCGGCGTCGCGATTTGCGTTTTCCGAGCGTTGTCGTTCTCTCAAGGCTTCTTCGTCTTGAAGCTTTCTCTCCCATTGGCGTTTCTTGACCAAGTACGGGGTCTTGAACCTGACCTTGCATTTCCTGTCGCCAGTCGGATGGTCCCTGCCGCAGAGGAGACACTTGGGCTCGCACCGATGATCGTCGGTAGGCTCAGCGCTGCCACATCCGCGGCACCTCCTTACTTGCGGCTGTGGGCACACGTCCGCTCTGTGTCCTAGTCTTCTGCATGCGTAACATGTTTCGTATTGCTTCTTGTACAGTACGCATTGGTACTCATAACTCCTGTAGTAGACGTAATGCGGCACGTACGTCCCCCGGAACACAATGATCGCGAGGTTAGTGCGACCCTATTCTCTTGGCGTGTAATATGCCGAGGTTCCTCTCGTTCACTAAGCTCGGAGGAGGAGCCTATAATTGATATTGCAATTTAATAAGTTGCTCAATAAGCATGGCTAAATAGGCTCATAATTACGTGAGTTCTTCAGCGTAGGGGCAGAGGTGCACAATAGGGTGCCTCGATGTCAGCGCCGCCTCCCGCATCAATGCACCCTACTCACCCACGTACACCTTCCGAAGCGCATGGATTTAAAGTGGACGGAAGCGTCAACCGGTCAGCAGTCGAGATAAGCAAGATACGTTTAGAATATTGGCGTAAAAAAAAAAAAATCACCGACGATTACGATACTCCCTAATGCGAAAATTCAACGCAGCTTTATACGTGTTTTCATTTCGCGATATATTGGCTGGCGCGGACAATCTGTCTCCTGCGGCACGTTGCAAACGGAGAGAAGTGTGGCGCGACTGCCTCGCTAATCGGGAGATCACGAGAGGCACAGCACAGCAGCCGCCGCAGACAGACCAGGGGCCGGAAACTCCCTATACCTCCCATGGGATGCTCGGTTCCATGCCGATACTAAAATCCCTATATAAGTAAAGTACCGCCATCCTTTGATCAACGCCGCTTCTCTCTCGCCTGTGTCTCCGATTGGACGATGATAGCGCGCGCTTTCACTTCTTTATATTTTTTTTCCCGCCTCAGAGCCATGTTGAAAGTCCTCTGCGCAGCCGCACTCGCCGGCGGCGGCGGCGGCGGCGGCGGCGGCGCGCGCCCGGCCTGAAAGCTTGTAGTATACCTGATTAAATCAAGCAGGCTAGGTGACTATTTGTCGCCACCCCGTTTCAAAGGGGATGCCAATAAATCATCATCATCATCATCAGCATCAGCTTCAACGTGGACTTTCTAGGTGCACCACCGTCGACTTGCTTTCGCAAGCAAAAAGTAAAAAAAAAGAAGAAAGAACAAGCGCTTTAGGAGAGGAGACGGCGGAGGAAAGAGTGGATGGCGGTACTTTTCTTTTATAGGGACTTTAGCCGATACGCGACGGCAGCGCCGCTTCAACCACTGGCGGCTGCCGGATATCCTACTGGAAATAATTCACAAACAAAACAATGCCTCCATGACGTCACTGATGAGGTCAGAAGGTAGAGGGAGAGGGCGCGCATGGGAGGAGGAGGGTTGCCGATGAAGCCCTCCTCCCCCACTTCGCATGTATAAGCGGACTAAAGCGGACTGCGTTCGTGCTCTCTTGCAGGTCCGCTGGCCGTGCGGCGACATTGGCCAAATCGCGGAGCAGAATCCGCTGAAGTGTGTCGTGTATTAGGAAGTGCTTTCTTCCTACCAGGTTTACCTTGCAAGCTGCTATTCATTTTCTAAACCACTGGGGCATTGCTCATACGCACCAGTGTCAAGCAATTATAATGAAGAATATTTATATAGCGAACCGATGTTAATTACCAATATTCGCGGTTAATATATTACATTTCGTCATTTCGTGAAAGTAGTCGCTTTGAAAGTCCTAACTTGAGGTTACATTTAGGGCTACACTTCTACTAGTCCACAGATATAGTGGGGGGTAGCATGAAGAAAATGACTTCCTGGCACCATCAATCGTTAATTTTGTTCGTGTGTTGTGAAGTGGATCAACTAAAACTAGCGGATGTCTCGGCCAGCCAAAACTCACCAAAAAGTAAAAGTTGAACGCTTTTGTTTTTATTCACACATTCGGTACTGGAAAAAGACGAACCTCCACGCAGTGCGAAAGTGACAATCAACAGAAGCAATTTTCATTCACAACGGAAATTTGTACATAATGAGTGAAAACAAATTCCAGAAGATCCAAACCAATGCGAAAATTATTAACCACCACGGCTGCGTCTTTCTTTCTTTCTGTTTTTAACCTTGGCTGTTCATGTCGACAAAGAATGAACAAAATGTATAGCTCAAAAACGCGCACTCAAGCCCTTCATTACAAGTATTTCACCGGCAACAGATGGGCTGCCGTCATGACGAATGAGTCGAGCGACACCTCTTGTCAGTCCACTCAGGCTTTCACAGAACTGGGGCGCGATCTTGTACGCGTTCCAAAATGGAACGGAGGCGTTCCGTTCCATCGAGCCGCACACGATTGGCCGATTTCAACCGCGACGTTCAAATTGACCAATCGTGTGCGGCTCGATGGAACGGAACGCCTCCGTTCCATTTTGGAACGCGTACAAGATCGCGCCCCTGGTTTACTCATGCAAAATGAATACCTGCTCGGAAAATAGAGTCGAATACTTGCGCTTACCCGTGGTCATTAGGACATCTGAAAAACTTCGCAGAACTGGAATTACCGGTGTTCGAACACCACAGAGCCGCGCAACCCATGTGATGCTCCGATTTAGCCATCTTCGTCTAATGCTTGGTCGACCTGGTTTCCTGCGTCTTCCGTTCGTTGCATGCCTGGGGCTCTATTCTGAGCCGCTATTCTGGACATTCCGCCATTTTCTTCTAGGCGTGACGTAGGCGCGACGCTTACAAAATGGCGCTCATGGCCCCGTTTTGCTTTCGTAACGTGACGCAAATTTGACGTTTCGCCTAAGAAACTATAATGTAGGCATTTAAACTAGCGTGGTTGATAAAGCAAAACAGTTTTCCTCCCCAGTAAAAATAAAGCAGCTAGCTCAAAGCGTACAATTATTCCATCAAAATCGTTTCTCGCTTCCGTCGTCTGCATGCGCGCAGGCTGTCGTCTGCTTCATTAGCTAGGATGCGTGTCCTCGGGAAACGGAATGAGTCATCGTATATTGGCGCCCACGCGCTTGCTTTCTACCTTGAGACAACATACGCGACCTGCCAGTGAGGATCGGCGCACGCTCTAGGCCGCGTTATCGCTATCTCGTGAACCGTAAGTCACTCAGCCCGACTCGGCTAGCTGAGAAGCGGCCGAATATCATCGATAGCGTTGCGCGCGCCTCAGGTATCCGCTTGAGCGACGCAAGCGCCGGCACTGCCATCTCTTGTGCACTTCGCTGCTTACTCGAACCGCGAGAGGAAACTTCAAGGCGCCGCCTTGCGTACATTTCTTTTTATAAATTAAAAAGTCACCGTTGTCATAGCTTTTAATGACGCGAAAAGTCATTAACATTAATTACAATACAAACGCAATAGTGAAAAGTGCAAAATCTCGCAGAAAGTTTGCTAGTTTCAAACAATATTATTTCAAATAAACGTGTTTTTAATAAAAATGATGGTGCAAAACACAAATGCTAACACCACCCGAGAGCGATGCAAATGCTATGAGCACGCGTTGTGAACAAAAGATTTTTATGACCCGAAATGACAGGGAAAATGCGGCGATACGCATGCCTCTCCACTGTCATTGCATATGGCCGCTCATTACCATAATTCGCGTGGCTCGTCGCACCACAAATTATGGCGGAAAATCTCTGCAATGGCGGCCGAGCGCAACGTCACGCAACGTCAAATTGACGTTTACGAAACAGCCCTTCCTGTGACGCTCTTCACAGGATATTCCTTCAGCCAATCAGCAAGCTGACATGCCGGCTATCTTGGAACGCCACCACATATTCGCGAAATTACAGATGCATTGCACGAGCTTCTGCACGCTACCGTCCACTTTCTTTTTAAAGCGTTAAAGTCGCAATAGAGGTGCCAAGGACCACAAAAAAGTATTAGTCGATAAAGTTTGCAGCTCCACGTCATGTTTCATCATTCTGACGAAAACGCAAAATTGCATTTAGCAAAACTTCCGTTTCCCGGCACAAATTTCAAAACACGTGACCTCTGGACAGCCAATAAGACAGCCAAGATGGCGGATAATGGCGGCCGTGCAGCCGCCATGCGTGTCCAGAATAGAGCCTCTGGACACGCATGGCGGCTGCACGGCCGCCATTATCCGCCATCTTGGCTGTCTCATTGGCTGTCCAGAGGTCACGTGTGTTGAAATTTGTGCCGGGAAACGGAAGTTTTGCAAAATGCAATTTTGCGTTTTTGTCAGAATGACGAAACGTGACGTGAAGCTGCAAGTTTTATCGACTAATACTTTTTTGTGGTCCTTGGCGCCTATATTTCGCGAATATGTGGCGGCGTTCCAAGATAGCCGGTATGTCAGCTTGTTGATTGGCTGAAGGAATATGCCGTGAAGAGCGTCACTGGAAGGGCCGTTTCGTAAACGTCAATTTGACGTTGCGTGACGTTGCGCTGGGCTGCTATTGCAGAGATTTTCCGCCATAATTTGTGGTGCGACGAGCCGCGCGAATTATGGTAATGAGCGGCCATATGCAATGACAGTCGAGAGGCATGCGTATCGCCGCATTTTCCCTGTCACTTGGGGCCATGAAAATCTTTTGTTCACAACGCGTACTCGTAGCATTTGCATCGCTCTCGGGTGGTGTTGGCATTTGTGTTTTGAACCATCATTTTTATTAAAAACACGTTTATTTGAAATAATATTGGTTGAAAGTAGCAAACTGTCTGCGACTTTTTGCACTTTCCACTACTGCATTTGTATCGTAATCAATATTAATGACTGTTCACGTCATCAAAAGCTATGACAACGGTGACTTATTAATTTATAAAAAGAAATGTACGCAAGACGGCGCCTTGAAGTTTCCTCTCGCGGTGCGAGTAAGCAGCGAAGTGGACAAGAGATGGCAGTGCCGGCGCTTGCGTCGTAAAGCCCCTATATTTATAAAAGTAGCGCCATTCTTAGATCTTGCCGCCACTGCGCTCACCCCGGCGCTTCCTCCTCGCCCTCTCTTAGCCGCCTCCTGTCGCCCCAGCCTCCTCCGCTCCCCCATTGACCAATCCGTGTCACGTGGAAGTTCGCGTCGCGCTTTTGTATATTTTTTTCTTTCCAGCGCGCTCCGACTGCCATTCTCGGGCCTGTGCGACGAAAGTGCTGTACGCACAAACGGATCAAACGTGTTAGGGACAAGAACTTCGTTGTGATGGCATGCTGCTGCGCCTTAAGTTGCCGCAACCGACAAGGCGAGGGCAAAAGGCTTTTTTTGTTTACCATCCGGCGTGCGCAAACGCTTGCTGCACACTTGATATTTGCGCCGTCTCGCATCGTCCCGTTGCTACTTCCAAAACGGCATTATTAAGACCAGTTACTGACTGACGAAGCAAAATCGCGCCTCAAAAACGTCTCCGGAGGGCGCGATCGAAGTTTTCCTCGGATTTCCTCTGGTAGCGCGTTAGCTGTCGTCTGCCACGGCAGGCCCGACGCAGGCGGCGCCACTGTCGATATCGCGCCTCGATCGCGCTGGTCGCGCCGAGCGCGATAGTAGAACGGAGGAGGAGGGAAGTGGATGGCGCTACTTTTATAAATATAGGGGCTTTATTGCGTCGTATTGCGTCGCGCAAGCGGATACCTGTGGCGCGCGCAACGCTATCGATCATGTCCGGCCGCTTCTCAGCCAGACGAGTCGGGCTGAGTCACTTGCGTTTCACGAGATAGCGATAACGCGGCCTAGAGAGTGCGCTGATCATCACTGGCAGGTCACGTATGTTGTCTCAAGGTAAAAAGCAAGCGCGTGGGCGCCAATATACGATGACTCATTCCATTCCCCGAGGACACGCATCCTAGCTAATGAAGCAGACGACAGCCTGTGCGCATGCAGACGACGGAAGCGAGGAACGATTTTTATGGAATAATCGTACGCTTTGAGCTAGCTGCTTTATTTTTACTGGGGAGGAAAACTGTTTTCCTTTATCAGGAACGCTATGTTCAATGCCCACATTACAGTTTCTTAGGCGAAACGTCAAATTTGCGTCACGTTACGAAAGCAAAACGGGGCCATCAGCGCCATTTTGTAAGCGTCGCGCCTACGTCACGCCTGGAAGAAAATGGCGCAATGTCCAGAATAGCGGCTCTGATCAAGCTTCTCTGTCTTATCTTTCCCATCTTCACACTTGGGACGACAACCGAAGCAGACGACCAAGCGCGATATGACTTGTGATATCGCTGAGCGAGTGGCAAGGGTGAGCGGAGGCAAGCTCGACGGACGCACGATGGCGACCACTTCCCGCGCTTCGGCCGATTTAAAATTCACAAAAAGAAAAATAAGAAAAATAACTTAGGATGTCCGGCAACTGCTAGGAGCGCGCATATGCCTTGAAACCGAAACTAGCTTTACTTTCCGGGGGCTGGACAGACCTCCGCTCATGCAGTGTTCCATATATGGTATCGTTGGCGTAATCGGTGAGCAGACGACGCGCGCTGCTGTGGCGACGTCTCGTAGCCATCGTCGCCGCAAAGCCCGTCTTGCGCGGCACTACGCTTTTCTTCTCACGCTTTCGCCATACCCTGCTCCTCCGCTTTCCCTCTCGCGCTCTCTTCGCTATCGTCGTCTTTCATCCCCCGCTGCGCTCCGCGTTCGCTGTTTCATCCTTCGCTCAGTTACGAGGGACGCCGACGCTCGCCGCAGAAACGGGCGCCTAAGAGCTGCGCTCTAAAAAGCAGGGAAAAGATTGGTACATCGAGACACCCTAGTGTACAACGCATAGCGCAGTTCTGCTGCATTTTAGTTCAGCGCCCATTAACAGCATCCGCGGTGTGCACACTTCGTTCTCTTCGCTGTACTTGTCGGCACCACTGCCACGTGGCCTTGCCGGAGATTCCGCCGTGCCACCGCTTCGCCTAGCGAGGTGCTGCTTCCACGGCTCAGCCCCGCATATTTTTGGCCTCGACATGAGCAGCTGCTGAGAAGAGCTCTCTGAGATTGGCTTGGGGCGTCTTCCCTTGCAGCAAGGCGGATATAAGCGTGTCCCTGCAAGATAGCGGGACCAGGGGTGCGATCTTGTACGCGTTCCAAAATGGAACGGAGGCGGTACGTTCCATCGAGCCGCACACGATTGGTCGATTTGATCGTCACGGTTCAAATTGACCATTCGTGTGCGGCTCGATGGAACGGACCGCCTCCGTTCCATTTTGGAACGCGTACAAGATCGCACCCCAGACTTGTTGCGCTGTTCATGGATCGCCGGACCGTATAGCTGCGGCTTCTGCTTCCCTAAGACTAATTTAATGCATTTTACGCTGGTTATTTACTGAAGGAATAAAACCAGCATATGCTGGGAAACTTCGTGTTGGGATCCGTCACTTCGTAATTCTATCATCTCACTTGTCGATAATCCTTTCGGTCAATATCGACAACGCAATCTTGTTGGCTAAAGCAAGGTATTGGAGTGACCGCGCATATATATGTGGTAGAACTCCCGCTATACAGTAAACATTTGGCTCGGTCCCGACTCCCAGCCGGTTTACTGTGCGGGGTTCTACTGTATTCGCTTGTGCAATCGATCCAAGCACGCACTTCCTCCGGCGTCATGTTCAGAACGAGAGCGTGCTGAGATTGTCGCATATGACATACCGTTTGTCCTGGGATTCGCAGAAAGTAAACATAGCGGATAGGGTGCAAAGGCGGAGATGCGTGGGTATTCATTCTACCGCGTTCGTTCTGACAATATGCTACAAGGTCGTCGGAGATGGCGTGCGCTTTGCACAGGCGCTTGCGAAGCTGCGCAAGGTCGCTGCCATCGCTTTTGTTTCCCAGCTGACGGTTCCCGGGGAGCTCGCGAGGCCCGGGGTATCGGCACGTGTCGATGCCCTGCGGCGAGGACGCGCGCCTGGCGTGCGGACCTGTCGCAAACACGTTCCACCAGAATGGTGACCGGACTTGGGTGCATGGAAGGACAGGGAAATCACAGACTATTTTCTACTGCAAAGTAAGAATTTATCCGAGTTTTGGCAAAATAAGAAAGAAGGAAAGGACATTTCGCTGATGTTCTCGTAGAAGTGAGCAATCGAGGCCGCGAAATTTCTGCGATTAGGTTTTAGCGTCTGGGGCTGAATTTTTAAGTGCTGCTTCAAAACGTTCGATGAAATGTGCTTTGGAAGTTGCCAGAGCCTTGCTATTTTCTCCGGAGGTATTTAATTGTTTATCTTGCGATTACCAGAGCATACAGTGTTCGAACGTTTGTGAACATTCGAGGTCACTTCAGCGTCAAGAAAGGGCAAGTACTATATCGCTTCGTTTACCTTATGCTCACTTTCAGTCTTCTACTGTACAGACACCGATGGTTCAAGAGGACGTCCAATCTACCAGGCTATCACTTTCTGAAACAGCCATAACGAAAATATATGGAACGTTCAGGGGGAAGGCGATAACGAGGGAACAGAGCAATTAAGAAATGTCGTAACGCAAAGGTGGGGAACGAGGCGATGTTACGGTTTGTACTCATGGGTGAGGTGACAACCGTCACAAGCGAGATACAAAAAGGTAGCCCACAGCATCCATTCATCGGCTCTCCAAACGTAACGAAATCGGTAAGCCACGATCATTTCCTCAAAGAGGTTTCAAACGGGCTTTTGTAACACGAATGTTTGCGGAGCGGTTACATGGTCAGAGAAAGGAATGCATGCGTGAATGTGACGGTGGAGGTCAGCAGGCGAGGTTTCACGACGCCTTTCATGATACTTCCTTCAGCTTGCATGTTTGCGCAGAACTGATTTTCCATATACAGAACACTGTTGGCGCCGATCGACGCCATCGCTAGGACGATTTTGCGCAGAACTGATTTTCCATATACAGAACACTGTTGGCGCCGATCGACGTCATCACTAGGACGCTTTTGTTGGCAGCGCGCAGCGTGCGCATAACGTATTTTCAGCAAAGATCTTGGCATTGCATGAGAAGACGGCAGTACTGGAACGCAAAAGGACCGAGGAGGCATGTCAAGTCGGATGCCGCACGAGACGCACTTCACTTTTAATCTGGACAATCTTAAGCGTGACAAAGCGCACAGAAAATTGGTCTCACGAATTTCGTCTGTAGTTAGGTTAAAATGTAAATGCCGAAATGCTGCTGTGATCTAATTAAATATTTGTTTTATACTTTGTCGGCCTTCAACTAGAGAGAGGGAGAAACAGGAAAAGAGAACATGTTCCGACTTCATGCGCGTTAATGCAACAGGTAATGCGCACTGTGAGATAATAATAATAAAAAAAAAACGAAATGTAATACGTGAATGTCACTTGTGTATTTGGTTACGTCATTTCTGTACTCTAGTGCCCATACACTCTCAGCAGCACGCGCAAGACGTTTCACGTACCCCCAGTGCGGCTGCGCAGCCCCGATACATGTAGCCTACCCGATTTTTCGTATCTTTATTAAGTCTCAGTATAATCGACGTTCACATTTGTAGGCAATGCAAGACACAAGTGCACTTTTCCTGTGCTCGGCCATTAACACATCATCCAGTTTGACCTGTGCACAGGCATGCCACGACAGAAATGCGCCTGGACGCGCACTTCACCTATGTCCTGCTCAATACCTAATTCTTAACTTTTCAGGTCTACGTGCAATATTTCGACGCCACTTCGGCCGGCAGTTCGCGGTACCCGCCTTGGTACCCGCCCGACGACGCTTCAACCTTGCTTTGTGGGTATTTTCAATGTTTTCTTACCGATTCCTGCGTGCTGAACTGCCGATGCCAAACTCCATGGCGTTGAGTAGCCAAGCTGCGCTCACAGATGTTATACCCTTCAGTCGCGAATTATGATGGACTGTCGATATGTGTGTCAAAGATGCATAATTTTATTCCAAGATTTCAAGGCACTGCAAGAGAAAGAAACTCAAGGTGGTAGGATGATGCTTTGCCTTGTCAGACAAGTTGCGTTTCTTTTTCAGAAAATGAATTGAGTCATCGGCTCACAGCACATGCACAATTATTGGCTGCAGGCATTGGAGAAATGAAAAACTATTCGTTCGCCATAGCTGAAGGAACGCAGTACGCCTAAAATTTCGTGAAACCACCTGAAGCCTATACACACATGGCTTCGTTCAAGCCGAGGTGCCCGCACAAAAATCCGCGGCCGTCACAATCCCTTCCGTGTGTTACGTTGTTGAGGTATACAACTTTGGGTCAGTTGTTCCTGACTCGCGCATCTGACGCAACGGAGAACTACAAATTTCGCCAAGTTGCCAATAAAACCCGAACCACAGTGCACATGTGATTTCAAGTGAAGACCAATCTTGAGCATTGCTTATGCAAACATTCGTTCAGTTGTGTTGCTGGGGTTACTGGGTCATGTGAAGGAATACATTGCAGTGGAGCTGCTTAGCGATGTCATTGATTCGGGGCTGCATAGTCTTTTTAGGGCGCAGCTGTTAATGGCCCGTTCCTGCGGCGAACGGCGGCGGTGGCGTAACAGAGCGAACGAGCACAACAGCGAAATATGAAAGACGCGAGCCACGAACGGCGGAGACCAATGAGAGCGGCCCACCCTTCAGTGACGTGCGCACGGGTAACTGGTTTCATGCGGACTCACACGACCGCTTGATGCGTGCTCGTATCTGGTCCGACTGAGCCGGACCGCTACTTTTGTACTATCGTCTGCTCGCATCAGCTCTCGCTCGCGCTCGTTTGGTTTGCTTGGTTTGGTCTCGTTCGCGCTTGTTTAGATTATCATGGTTTGCGATTGTTTTGTAATCTGATTGTATGCGTGACGCGAATTGTGTAGTACTTTCTTAAAGCCAAGCAGCATCAGCGATTACACTGGAGCCTTCGCCGAGTCATGTATAAAAGCCAACGCGCTTGACCCGCAGATCAGATATACGACGATTGTCGACTCTGCTACCTGTCTCTCTCAAATTCTTTGCCTCAATATACTGCGAAATGAAAACACGTATACAGCTGCGCTCAAATTTCGCATTAGGGAGTATCGTTATCGTCAGTGAATTTTTCTTGCCACTATTGAACAGAGATGAAAAATTCACCGACGATTACGATACTCCCTAATGCGAAATTTGAGCGCAGCTGTATACGTGTTTCCATTTCGCGATTTGTTGGCTGGCGCGGAGAATCCGTCTCGTGCGGCACGTTGCAGAACGAGCGAAGCGTTGCAAAAAGTACAACGATAGCGGCGAGCAGAGTCGGCGATCGTTGAAAATCTGATCTGCGGGTCAAGCGCGTCAGCTTTTATACATGCATGACTCGTCGAAGGTTCCAGAATAATCGCTGGTGCCCGCGTGACTTCCAGAAAGCATTACACGATTCGCGTCGCGTATACAATCAGATTACGAAAAGCTTTCGTGACAACAGCCAACGGATAGAACTGTCGACAACATTCGAGAAACTTGTGATACATGCAGGCGCGTCGTGTGTCGAGGGATAACGTTTAACATTTGTTAGCCGATGAAATGCAGTGCAGTGTTGCCAACCAATTTTTGGGAAATACCCCACGTCATAGTCAAAATTACCCTACTTTACCCTACACAATGTATTTATTACCCTACATTTTACCCTACGCCTAAAATAGCACAGTGTAATAATAAGTTACAGACTATGCTTCACAATACGACGTGATCGATGTGCGGTGGAGCTAAAGTCGGTAGCGACTGTCATCGATATAATTGGCAAAAAAAAAAAGCGCATATCAAAAGCGAGCGTACGCGCCTTAGCGCACATCGTCTCCCAGAAGTAGAAGGGAGCGAGAGAGAGAGAATAAAGTCTTTATTGAGCAAAAGATTGTGGTGTGGCTTGCTAGTCCGGTGGGTTGCTGTGTTGCATATAGGAAGTGGCCATAACAAAAGCAAAACATAGCCAATCAAATGGCGTTTTTCACTGGTCGATCTGAAGCAGGATTTTTTGCTCCACGGCGGCGAATCCGAATTTCACTGGTCGAGCTGGAGCGGGTTCGCGCTTTCCACTGGGCGTTTCGGATCAACTCGCTCCGCGCCGGATCGCTCTCACTTGCTCCACTGCCGAGGTGCGGATTCGGGCGGAAATAGGACGAAAGCATACGTTACTTCCGCTCACTGGGGGACGGCGATCTTGGTGGCCATAGAAACATACAGAGCGGAAGTCGATTTTTGTGACGTGTGTGCGCAGACTTCCGGTGCGATCCAGCGCGGAGCATTTTCGCTCTCCGCTGGCAGATTAAGGTTGGTGAATTGCTCCACTCACTCCAGAATTTCGGCGGCCGCTCCCGATCGACCAGTGAAAAAATTGGCAGTGGTTTAGCTCTGGTTAAACCTAGTCGAGTAGCAATAGCTACAGACCCCTGGCTGCGCTTAGGCTTCGCTTGTAGTTAGACATGTTGTTATTAAACTTAGTGGTTTCCCACTAGACTAAGAAAGGAGAGACGTTGTGGTCAACCAACGGGTAAAACCAACGGCAGGAGCGGTGGCCGCGCGGCGACCGCGACGAGCCGAGTCGCCGGAGAATCGAGACCCGTGGTGTGACGTTACACAAAGGGCGCGGCGAGCGCCCAACGGCTAGTAAGAGGCGGTTGGAGGTTTGGTGGCAGAAAAGTAGGGAGACCACAAAACAACGGAGACGTACAGAAACGGAGTTCCCAGTAATGGATCAAAAAGGTTGATGCCTGGAATTCTTTGCATTTGTATGTTTCTCAAAAATAAAAGTAGGACAATAGGCAAAATAATAACAAGAGCTTGGTGGCGCCACCCACCACCCCGTTTCAAAGGGGACGCTCATAGCATCCATCCACCCATCCATCCATCCGACTAAACAACGGCAGGAGCGGTGGCCGCGCGGCGACCGCGACGAGCCGATTTGCTGGATAATCGATGGCCGTGGTGTGACGTCACAGTGCGGCCACGGCTCAAAGTGCGGCGACGGCTAAGAAGCGAAAACCTGGCTTAATGTAGCTCTTGCTACAAAACACCAAACGTAAGCAAAGCAACACCACAGGATCGGCGCTCCGCGCCGTGCTGTCGCGAACAGCTCCGATTCTAACGGCTCCTAAACTGTATATAGGAAAATATTTGAAAAGTGGGCGAGGTGGTTTGGTTTCATGATGTAAAAGACAGCGCAAGGCAAACCAGTGATAAAGTGAAGAACAAGACAATAACATGCAGTTGCGAGTTCAGCGCCCGTCTTGATCGTTCTGAAGAAAGAAAAAACAATGCTAGCACAGAGATATGTGACATCTGATCTTTCGGCCCTACCCTATGCTGGTGAGATGTGAATTAAAACAGCTGCAATTTTATTCAAAGAAAGATTTAGTTTTCGGATGTCGGAGTGTAGAGAATAGCACCGTCGGAGATGTCGCGTCGATCGGCTAGTTTCTAAAATCACTCGTCAACTGTTCATTTTTCGCTGATCTTTGACGAGCGAAAAGTGGAAATTACCCTACGCCTGGTATGAAAATCGCATTATCGCCCTACTACCCTACGCTGCCCGAAAAATGTCGAAAATACCCTACAAGTAGGGTAATTACCCTACGGTTGGCAACATGTAAAATTAGGTAAGTATAACAGGGAACAAAGGTGCAAGTACTTTAATTTTCGGAAGATGAAAGCACACCACACAAATGGACCCATACCACTCATTGGAAGAATTTCATACCCCGTGCATGACGGTAATATTTACTGTAAGTATAGCGCAAAAGCGGACAGAGGAGGTGAGATACACTCTGTCCGTGTCTAGTTTCTGCGCCATTGCTGTCTCGTTTGTACCAACAAGCCCAAACTTCCCTCCGATCGAAAGTAATATTCTTTCTGAAGTGAAATAGTTCAACGAACACTCTTTCTCGCCGATCCGTTTTTAATGTATTTACAAATTCGCAAGGCGGATCCACTTGGAACGAATTCTCAGGATGACACTTTCCGGAGAAATGCTTTGGCGTTACAGTTACTTTTGTGCTTCAATGCATGAAACGGGGTTCTGTTAAGAAAGTAAGTGGAACGACAGTCCATTTTTGCCGCAAGTTTGACGGCGCATATATCTCGTAAATGGTGTCATCCACACAATTCTTCTCAAGTGGATATGCATTGCAGTCTCACCCGCTAGCATTTGTAAATTGCAATATGCGACATAATTTAATTAGGTAAACAATTAATTAGTAAATTTTTGTTGATTAGTGGATTATGCATATCAATTTTTTTTGTGCAAGTAATGTCCGTTTCATCGAGTAGACCAGCTCATGGACTAGAATACTGCTATCTGCTACAGGCAATTTTTAAACATTTTTGAAAGTGTTCGCTGAAACACCCTGTATAGGAGTTTGGCCTGGCGTGCTTCTTTTGATATACAAGCTTTGACGACATTGGCCATATACGGGAAGATTTCTGAGGCTGACAGTTTTGAGCGTCCATAGAACTGCACGCGCGCCAGAGAAAATAACGTTTTTCAAACATTTGACTCGATACCCCCATATGAAGAAAATTACAATGGAGCCCCAAACCCAGAGCTAGACGAGCCCATCACGGTTGCAGAAGTCAGAGCGGCTATAGCAAGCTCGACACGCAACACGGCAGCCGGGGTGGATGGTATAACTAATGCCGTGATCAGAAACATGAGCGACGCAGCCGTAGTCGCTCTCAGAAAATTCATAAATGACCACTGGTCCAAGGGAACCGTACCGGAACAGTGGAAGCATGCCAAAGTAATCAGGATACCCAAGCCCGGGAAGAAACTGGCGATAGAAAATTTGAGACCAATCTCGCTTACATCCTGCTTAGGAAAGATCTTTGAGCGAGTAATAAACGTCAGACTACAACAGTACCTGGAAGAGAGTGGGCAGTTGCCAGATACCATGTACGGTTTCCGAGCTAAGCTCTCAACCCAAGACATCCTCCTCCAACTAAAGGAAGAGGTACTCACTAACATTCCAAATGCAGGCGAACACGTTATCCTAGCCATAGATATCAAAGGGGCTTTTGACAACGTGAGCCACCAAGGAATCTTGGAAGGACTAGCGAACACCAACTGCGGGGAGCGAACGTACAATTACGTACGAAGTTTCCTAAGCCAAAGGACAGCAGAGCTAAAGGTGGGAGAGATCGAAACTGCAACCTTCCACCCCCCGAACAAGGGGACTCCTCAGGGAGCGGTAATCTCACCCACTCTTTTCAATATCGCCATGATTGGCCTGGTCAAAAAACGCCAATACATCCAGGATGACATCACGATGTGGACAACCAAGGGCTCCTTGGCCGATAAGAATGAACAGTTCCAAACAGCAGCCACTACAATAGAGCAATATGCCCGCCAAAGAGGACTCCAGTGCTCACCTGACAAATATGAAATCATAAGAATATGGAAAGGGAAAGGAAACCGAGCGGTACCCACGGACCCAAACCTACGCATAGAAGTTAAAATCGATGGAGGCAACATACCCGAGAAAACGACTGTACGGATTCCAGGGATGTGGCTCCAATCCAATCACAGATGTCAACATGCCCTCGCCCTCCTCAAAACAATGGCCCAACAAATCGCCCGAATGATAGCGCGAGTCACAAGCAGAAGGGGCATGAAGGAGGGAGACACACTCCGCCTAGTAAGGAGCCTAGTAGTCAGCAGGGTAACATACAGCCTGCCCTACTACAACCTAACTAAAGCGGAGAAGGAAAAAGCAGATGTAATCATAAAAACGGCGTACAAAACCGCCCCACGCCTACCAAAGAACACTCCAAATAAGAAACTTCTGGCCATAGGACTTCATAACACCTTTGAAGAACTAGCCGAAGCTCAACTCATCTCGCAGAAAAACCGGCTCCTCCAAACACCCACAGGCAGGAGCGTACTTGAGAGACTTGGTTACAACGCCCAACTCCAAGCCCACAAACAAACACAAGAAATACCACGCACCGGCAGAAGCTGGTACCAGGTAACCCCGCTTCCGAAAAACATGGACCCGAACCTCCACCACGGCAGGAGGCAGGCAAGGGCCCAATACATCGAAAGGAAATTCGGTTTTATGAATGCAGCACGATTTACCGACGCCGCACTCTACACAGGCAACGCTAAGAAAGCAGTAGCAGTGGTGACTGACTGCAGAGGAACAGTAACCTCCAGCGGGTCGATATCCCCCAGCTCCATCACGGAAGCGGAGGAAGTCGCCATCGCACTCGCTATCCAAGAGGGAAGGAAATCGATGAAATCGCTGACAATCCTAACGGATTCGCAAACAGCATGCAGGAATTTCCAAAAATGAAGGGTTGGTACGAACGCACGCCGAATTCTCACCAAACTCAAAGAAGAATGCCAAAAAGAATTTATCCAAACGATTACATGGGTACCGGGACACGAAGGGATCACAGGGAATCTACATGCGGATAGAGCAGCCCGAGGATAGGCTCACTACCGGGCCCTCAACACATCCGCTGTAGAGGACCTAACGCCAATCGATCCCGATTACTCGACTATATTAAACTACTATAGAGGGAATCGTTTGCTCTACCCACCACCCCACAGAAAACTAAAGACTGAAGAGGCCACCGATCTGCGTAGGCTACAGACAGGCACCTTCGTCAGCTTACATAAACTACACAAGATACACCCCTCAGCTTTTAGAGACATATGCCCATGGTGCGAGTCAACACCAACCCTGTACCACATAACATGGGAGTGTACATCACACAACATAGAACCTCACATACCAAATCCAAATAGAGATCAGTGGGATCGAGGCACTGCTGGCCAGCTCAGACCTAGAGGACCAGATCCTCCTGGTCAGAAGAGCTAACAGGCTTGCGGAAGCCAGCGGAGCCCGGAAATAGGGGCCCCGACCATAGATATGCCTCGCATGAGGCCAGCTGAATAATTTATTTTACAATAAAGTTTATTCACTCACTCACTCAATCGAAGCGGGACTAAAAACTTTATTATTCTTCTTCTTTCTGGGGTTTTACGTGCCAAACCAGTTCTGATTATGCGGCACGCCGTAGTGGAGGGCTCCAGATTAATTTGGACCACCTTTAAAGGCAGCCTTTGTTATAGTGTAAATGACACATGTGCTAATCGTTGAGCTATTGTCCCAAGCGCTGACAATAGCGTTTTGCGCATGACATATGTAACATGCAGGACCATTACAATGCGCACGTTAAACAATGCACGTATTCCTGAGTTGCAGGTGTCAAACAGATAAGTGAGCATGTGGACCATCATGCAGGTGCATCACGTCCAAAATATCAGGCAGTAGTTAGGAGACCTTGGGTCGTTCTGAAGCGTTCGAGCGCTCCATTCCGCTTATATTTTTAACAGCTGAATCCAAAAATGTCGGCCGACCCTGGCGGTAGTGCAGAAAGGGTCCAAGCGCAATGGCACATACCCATGTGAACTAGCGAAGCTGAGCATGGCTAAGTCTAGCAAAGCATGGTTGGGACTATTTAAGCTTAGTCAGTCATCGATAGCCAATCGATATCTAATCGCTAATCTATCAATAACCAATAAATTCCAGAAAATGCTGGGGCTGATTTGGTAGTGACACAATCTCGACCGGGTGAGGCGGGTCGTCACCGCAAGAATCAGGAGACGGCGATGAAGGCGGGCATCGTGATGATGAAAAATAGAAAATACTGTATTCACTTCATTGGCACATGGTTTTGACTCTCACCGAGTTTCGAGCGGTTCTGCCTAACATGGGCGCCAGGACGGCCTTAAATAACCACTCGCGGTCTTGTAGTAGCCGATGTCCCTCTGGTGGACGTGAACTTGTGGAATCAGTGCCTTTGACAGGTTGTCACGTCGACGACCTCTTCCCCTTCGTGCCTTCTCCCTTGGGTGCTCGCACTTGCGTCCGCTCAGAGCGTAAAAGGGGTGACGCTCTCTCGGGGATGAAGGCGATTATCTCGACACGGGAAAAGCGCGCGGCGATGTTTCCCACACTTGAGGGAGCCGAGTTTCCAGGAAGACGATAGTGCGCGGCGAGGTTCCCCACACTTGAGGTATCCGAGTTTTCCAAGAAGATGATAACCGCCTCCCGTCATGGGAAAGCGCGCGGCGATGTATCCCACACAGTTGAGCTGTCGAATTCCTTGCCGATCATAGCAGCCCGTCCGCCGCCACCGGAGGTCTCGAAGGGGTTGCAGCATCCAAGCACCTCGAAGAGACCGGTAGACCCCGTGCCTCTGCTTCGTTTCGCCGTTCGTTCTAAGGCAGGCCAGGGGACACCTTCTGGAAATAGACCACGCCAAGCCCGAGGCACAACAAACAGAGAGCACCCAACTAGCCATGAGAACTGCCAGGTTCACACATTCTTCACATAAAACCTTATCAGAATTATACCTGCAGCCCTCGTTCGAGATTTCCGAGAATTAACACAAGGAGAAAACTAGACTGCGTTTTTTGAACCAACCTAATGCCTAACGTTTTTTTTCTCTTGCCCGAGAAAACCACATTTATTGAGAGACAGAGTGCATTGAAAATGATCAAGGTGATAAATGCTGCGCAGTGAGTTAGTTACTCGTTGGGTCAATGGTACCTGCCAGTACCAGCGCTTCTAATGCAAAATGTACTGCGCTCTGATGACCGCTTTAACTCCTAATTAAGCTGATTCATAAAGTGGCAGTTAAAGCCAGAAAACAAAAAGCCAGGATACTCTATCTGCGCGCAACACCGTGAAAGAAAACTGCTTCTCCGAACGCGCTTCAGCAAATCAAAATTACACAATGGTAGCCGATAAACGCACCCACTCTGTAAGCATTGAATTAGCCAAAATGGTTTGTTTCTACAATCAACCAAAATCAATGCCTATCTACAAAGTCACCGCGTTCACGAGCCACCACCGTCGCAAAACCTGCTTCGCAATTTTATTCGCGTAACTGGATCGCATAACAATCATCACAACGAAACACCGAGATTAACGCGGAACCTTTGAAATTAAATAAAATAAGGTCTTAATTCCTAAAACATGAAAAAAAAGGGCTCTATTTACAAATTTACAAACGAGAACCTTATGGAGGCGCTCAATTCGACACTTACTACCTCTTAATGCGCACTCGACTAGGTCGAAATCTGAAAGTCATTGGGCCTCGCCACGGGCAATAAAGGGCGCCAGACATACCCTGCACCCTCCCGTAACCTGTCAATGCGTGTGGCCGCAGCTTTCTTTCTCGTCTCGGAGAGGGAGGCCGTAAACGCGAGGAAAATCGCCATTCTTCCTTTGTCCTCGCTCTCGGGGCGCATTCCCGCTCATTGACTGGCCCTGTCTGTGCGCGCGTACCTCAGCCGGGTTGACCCTTTCAGCCGCATTCCTACTCGCGGAGACGCGCCCTGTTCTGTTGTCATCCGCGTTTGGCGACGTCTCCGTTTTCTCAACCACCATAACGAGCCATTTGAAGTTCTGCATGATGGCCTGTTTCCTTTGCTTACGGGCTGCGGTGTGGCGTCTTTCTCGAATTTGCGCTGCGCTAAATACTTCGCTCGTTTGCGCCGTCTGAAAAATTTTTGCCTCGCCAGGCGGTTACCGAATGTGCCTCTGCAATCCCCGATCGTCCGGTTCCTGCCCTGTTTGGCCGCCATGTCAGTCTCCTGTCCTTTGGACGATTCCGGAATGTCGCTCAAATGCGGAGGTACAACGGAGTTTTTCAGCGCCTCCTTGACCTGTTTAGGGCTGCTAAAACAAGCCTTGTCTTCGCAAGGAACGCCCTCCGGAAGAGCCACTGTTTCTACTCCCGTGGCGTAATCGTTCTCTTCTTCTGCCACAATTCCTTCTTTAACAACCTTCAGAAGGTCTAAAGATCCTTTGGAATGTGGCAGCACCAAATTAGTTTCTAATTCCTCTGCTAGCTCTTGCTGCGGTATGCCCACTGAGCCGGATGCCTCCTCGCTAGCGCCTTTCCCCCCACTTTCACTAGCTATGTGCTGTGCTTCCTGAGTGCCTATGTCATGAGGCCTTTCCCTTTCTTAGTTGCCGTGCCTTATCTCCACCGCGATCTCCTGAGCCTGGGAACGCGGGTGAGCTTGGACCGTATGGTCGCCAAAACTCAGGCCCTTCTTCTTTAACAGCATCTCCGAGCGATTTGAAAATAAGTAGGGGCATTGTTTGGACAGATTTTGCGATACTGCGGCTTCAGTCAGCAATATTCCGAACGGCCCCTCGATCTTTACGCTGGCTATGGGCAAACAAACACTATTCTCCTCAACTACCTGCCGGATCCACGCATGTTCCCCGGTGAAATCCTCAGGTTGCACATACGCAGGGTGGACGATGTCCATTGTCGCAGCCGAGTCCCTAAGTACCCTACATGGCGTTCCGTTCACTGCGAGGTCGCGAAGATAGGGTTCTAAGAGCGCCAAGTTCTCGTCTTCATTCACGAAAGAAAAAACAATCCTAGGCTTCCGACAGCCGATCGCAAGGTGTCCAGGCTCCTGGCAACGGAAACAGACGACCGGTTTTCTAGCCTCAAACGCCATTTCTGTTTTTCTTTCGTCTTTCGCTGCGCTGTTATTCTGGCCTAAATTATCGGTCGACACGTCTTTGGTCTCACTTCCAGCTTTGTTTTTGTGAAAGGGGCGCCTGTTTTCCTCTTTGCCGAATTTAGTCAACGGCCTGACGCGCGTTTTCTCCGATTCGCGACGTGCGGCGAATTCATCCGCTAGCACTGCAACACGTTCTAAGTCCTTTTCGCCCGACCTATCTTGAATCCACAGGCGCATCTCTTCGCTCAAGGACCCATAGAACTGCTCCATGCAGATTAGCTCAACAACCTTGTCGCGACAACCGAATGCGTCTTCCCCTTTTAGCCACTCAATTAAATTGACTTTCAGTTTATAACTGAAATCTTGAAAAGGCTCGCCCGGTGTCCTAACTGCCTCCGAAAACGGCAGCGGAAAGCCTCCGCTGAGAGCCGTTATTTTCTTAGCAGCGCAGCTTTTACTTTCTGATAGTCCTCTGACTCGTCCTTCGTTAGCCTTGCAATTATTTCGGTTGCTTCGCCAGGAAGAATGGTCAGAATCTGTTGCGCCCAACTCTCTAGTGCCAATCCATTTCTCTCACAGGTTCGTTCAAAAGTAACGAGAAACAAACCGATGTGATCGTTCACTTTGTACGACGGCATGAGATACCTTATCTTAACTCCTGCTTCACCTGAACGTCTTTAATCTATTCAGAGGTTATTTGCTGATTGCCTGGCCAGATCCCGCTGCACGTCTAGTTCTTTCAGCTTCAATTCGTGAGCTCTTTGTTCCTCTCGTTCCTTTCTTTCTGCAGCTTCCTTTTGATCTGCTTTTCTTTCTCAACTCTTTTCCTTTCTTCTGCAGCGTTTTGTTCAGCTTTCTCAGCTCTTTGCCTTTCCTCTGCAGCGTTTTGTTCAGCTTTATCAGCTCGTTTCTCTATCTTTTCCCATGCTTCTGAAATTTCGTCCTCAAGAGCCCCGCACTTCTCAATCGCCTCAATAAGCTGTGGCTTTCTCTGACTTTTCCCGACCTCAATTCCCAGCTCTTCACAAAGTAATAACAACTCTGGCTTTCTCCGTTTGCTCAAATCCATGGTCAATCCTGAACGAGGACTTTCTTACTCTGCTGTGACGTGAGGAAGCTTTCAACAGGAGCCTTTACGTACAGAAACTAATTCGCCGTTTTAGAAAACACAGAAGCTAAAACCTGGCAAATTCTCAAAGAAAGTCAAACGCTCACCATTCTGCTGAAGCCAGGACGAAGGGTGGAGTATCCCATTGCTGCCAACCAGCTGATATAATCTCGACCGGGTGAGGTGGGTCGTCACCGCAAGAATCAGGAGACTGCGATGAAGGCGGGCATCATGATGATGAAAAATAGAAAATACTGTATTTACTTCATTGGCACATGGTTTTGACTCTCACCGAGTTTCGAGCGGTTCTGCCTAACATGGGGGCTAGGACGGCCTTAAATAGCCACTCGCGGTCTTGTAGTAGCCGATGTCCCTCTGGTGGACGTGAACTTGTGGAATCAGTGCCTTTGACAGGTTGTCACGTCGACGACCTCTTCCCCTTCGTGCCTTCTCCCTTGGGTGCTCGCACTTGCGTCCGCTCAGAGCGTAAAAGGGGTGACGCTCTCTCGGGGATGAAGGCGATTATCTCGACACGGGAAAAGCGCGCGGCGATGTTTCCCACACTTGAGGGAGCCGAGTTTCCAGGAAGACGATAGTGCGCGGCGAGGTTCCCCACACTTGAGGTATCCGAGTTTTCCAAGATGATAACCGCCTCCCGTCATGGGAAAGCACGCGGCGATGTATCCCACTCAGTTGAGCTGTCGAATTCCTTGCCGATCATAACAGTAGTGCTTAGCCTAGCCCAAATACGTGGCCAATACCTTGAGATAGCCAATCAATAGCTAATCGATAATCGATCAATAATCAATAAATTCCTGAAAATGCTGAGGATGACTTGGTAGTGCTTAGCGCTAACTAAGCCAAATACGTGGACAATACCTTGCGATAGCCAATCAATACCTAATCGATAATCGATCAATAATAAAAAATCCGGAAAATGCTGGGGCTGACTTGGTAGTGCTTAGCTTAGCCCAAATACGTGGCCAATACCTTGCGATAGCTAATCAATAGGTAATCGATAATCGATCAATAATCAATAAATTCCGGAAAAGCATAACCCGTAAGGCCAGGACCAGCTAGGTGCCGATCAGCTCCGCTGTTTCTTTAGCCTTGCGCCACTAGTGCAAGCGCCGCTAATTTTTTCCCTTTAAATTACGTCTGCCCTTCCTGTTAAAACATCATTGGACGCAATAGATTATGTTCCATCACCCACGAACTGTCATGTCCGCTTGCGAAGACAATATATTATTGTTTTATTGTGATAGCATTTATATGGACACTCCAAGCGGATTTCTGCCGTCGGCGTCGCCGTGCGGTTCTTTATAAAGTCCAAGAGCGATAAAATCGTCGCCGCGCGCCGTATGCTGTATGTGCGAGTGAAAGCGCGCGAGGGACGTGCGCTTTCACGGAGAGCGAACGCACGGCGGAGAACAAACGCGACGTCTTCCCCCATGCGAAAGGCCGTGGGAGTGCGGCCCGCAAACGATGCCCCCTAACGGAGGCACTCATCGTCTTCTTAGGACCAAAATAAAAGTTCTTTGTCTGTCGGCGGCATGCGTACCATTAGTGGCAAAAGTGTCCATGCCAAAGCTCTCATGGCCACACCACACAAAATGCTTTGGAGTAGTGCTCTGGTAGAAAGCACTGGGCGGATCTCGTAGCATATAGATAAATACAGGCTTCTATTGACTTCTACACCGAAAACCTAGCTCGGAGCCAGCGAGCTATTCAGCTTTGAGTTCAGTCTGGCGGCAAGCGCTTTGGCACAGAAACGTTTCTGACGAATTGCAGTGTACGCAGCTCTGGAGCCGCATCTAATGGATGCATTTCTAAAGTTATGCGCTGCCTGCGAATTAAGTGTGTGTACACATGAAATCTCAGCTCTTGTCGTGCGTTGTCTTTTTCTATACTCATGTTCTCTCTCTCTCTCTCTCTCTCTCTCTCTCTCTATATATATATATATATATATATATATATATATATATATATATATATACAGGGTGTTTCAGCGAACACTTTCAAAATTTTGTAAAGCTTGCCTGTGGCAGATAGCACCATTCTGGTTGATGAGCTGGTCTACTCGAAGAGGCGGACATTACTTGCAGAAGAAAGTGAAATGCATAATCGACTAAATAACAAAAATTCACTAATTAAGTTTTCAACTAGTTGCCTGATGGTCCATATTGCAATTTACAAATTGTAGCCATGGAGTTCGCAAGGCGGATCTACTTGGAACGAATTCTCAGGATGACACCAGTTTCGAGATATTAATTCCCGACCTTTGCGGAGAAATGCATTGGCGTTACAGTTACTTTTGTGCTTCAATGCATAAAGCGACGTTTTGTCAAGCAATAACAGGAACAGCAATGCATTTCTCCGCAAAGTTTGGTAATATCCGGAAACTGATGTCATCCCGAGAATTCGTTCCAAGTGAACTCCACGGCTACAATTTGTAAATTGCAATATGGGCCATCAGGTAATTAGTTAAAAACTCAATTAGTGAATTTTTGTTAATTAGTTGATTATGCTTTTCAATTTCTTGTGCAAGTAATGTCCGCCTCTTCGAGTAGACCAGCTCATGAACTAGAATTGTGCTATCTGCCACAGGCAACCTTTACGAATTTTTGAAAGTGTTCACTGAAACACCCAGTATATATATATATATATATATATATATATATATATATATATATATATATATATATATATATATATATATATATATATATATATATAATGAGAAGCACAACTTCACGGTTATCTTAGGTTTATTTACCCACCAGTTTCGGTTGGTGGACCGACCTTGTTCAAGGGATGGCCGTGGAAAGGCCATCCTTGAAAAAAGGTCGGTCCACCGACCGAAACTGTTGGGTAAATAACCCTAAGATAACCCCGAAGTGGTGCTTCTCATTTTTCTAAATACGCTTGGCCCATTGAAACATCCAATTACTTATATATATATATATATATATATATATATATATATGTAAACGACGTTTTGTAAAGTAAGTAACGGGAATGCCAATGCATTTCTCCGCAAAGTTCGGGAATTACTGTCTCGAAACTGGTGTCATCCTGAGAATTCGTTCCAAGTAGATCCGCCTTGCGAAATCCATGGCTATAATTTGTAAATTGCAATATGGACCATCAGGCAACTAGTTGAAAACTTAATTAGTGAATTTTTGTTATTTAGTCGATTATGCATTTCACTTTCTTCTGCAAGTAATGTCCGCCTCTTCGAGTAGACCAGCTAATGAACTAGAATTGTGCTATCTGCCACAGGCAACCTTTAAAAATTTTTGAAAGTGTTCGCTGAAACGCCATATATATATATATATATATATATATATATATATATATATATATAAGTACGTGCGCCTGAAAAGTGTGTATATATTTGGCGACTGCAAAGTGTGCTGGGCTTGATCTTACGCGCAAAGTGATGCACCGATATCAGGTTACAATTGGCAGCACAGTGATACCATACATAACGCATCACAGATTCTTAGGCGTAATCATCAACCGAAACTTGCCCTTGTATAAGAACTTGACAATGCTTAAGTCCGAGCTAAACAGCTTCGTACACACAAAAAATTGAAGAAAAAAAAGCATTCTCGGGTTTTCCGAGTGAAAACCACGACATGATTATAAGGCATGTCGTGGGGGACTCCGGATTAATTTCGACCGCCTGAGGTTCTTTAACGTGCACCCAATGCACGATACAGGAGCGTTTTTGCATTTCGCCCCCATCGAAATGCGGCCACCATGGCCGGAAAACGAACCCGTGGCCTCGTGTTTATCAGGGCAACGCCACGACCACTAAGCCACCTCGGCGGGTAGCTTCGTACACATGCTTAAATATGTCAGGAATGAAGTGGGGCCCATCGGAGCGATCACTGCTCCAGTTGTATGAAGCACTTTTTGAAGGCTACCTTACGGTACAGCTTAGCGATCATGACAAACGTTCACCTTTCCTGCTTACGTACATCACAGAGCTTACAAGCTCAAGCACTGCGAGCATATTTAGACCTGCCAAGCTGCACCTCAATTAAGGGCACGATTGCAGAAGTATTCGCCTGTCCAATAGACGTTTATCGCTCCTGCGAACCAGTGAGAGTATATCAACGACTACACGCGTATATCTACCCACCACGAACGATCGAGGATTCGCATTTCGCGTCCTGTGTGCGCTTTTTCAAGATCTCTTTCACATCGTGGCAGTGCCATTTCCTCAGGTTAAGCTCCGGCCAAAGTCGATGTAGCGTACCAGTACGGGCTTTGTCAGGACCTGTGGAGCATCTGTATATTCCCGGAGTTACTAAAATATCAAGTATGCCCTCACTTGGCCTTAAGCGCTATTTATCCTATCCCACATTTCTGCCGAATGTGCCGCTTCTATACATGTATGTATACTGACGGGTAGCTGTCTCCAACTACTTCAACTGCGGCATTCGCGATAACAAATTTGACGATATGTAAGCAATTGCACCTCGACCACCAAACTACATCAACGGCAGCGGAGATTGTAGCCATCCATGAGGCACTTCGTTTTATATCAATGGAACCACCTCAGGTCATGACTGTACTTTGTGACGCGATACCAGTGCTACAATTAAGTGATTGATTCTGCCCTTAAATGAAGCACCTTAATGTCTTCTAAGGTGTGGTAGAATTACGCGATTTCGCCTTGAGAACTGGCCATCGTACAACATTTCAACGGATTTCAGTGCACTGTGGCTTACACGGAAATGAGCTCGCCGACGAGGAGGCACAGATGGCCCTCAATAATGCCACGCAATTCTCCATCCCATTTTCTCGACCAGACACTAATGCTATAGCATACTGGGAAATACTGGGCGCAGCCGAGTCACCGGCATCGCCGTCTTCACTGAGTCTACCGAGATATACGAGTGAAGTTACCTGCCACAAGCAAAAGAAGTAACGTACAGGTTACGACTAGGTGTGGCGTTCACTCGGCGTTGCCTTAACGGCTGCACATACAGTCCGGACTGTGGGGAGAGCGATACGAGGTCTGTTAGAAAAGTATCCGACCTTTGGTGGCATAACTGGAGCGTTGGAAACCTAATCACCCTCAAAGTAGTCTCCTTGGGACTCCACACACTTCTCCCAGCGGTGCTGCCATTGTTGGAAGCATTCCGAGAAGGCCTCTTTCGGAATGGAGTTTAGCTCAGTTGTCGTTGCAGCCATAATGTCCTCTCTTGTCTGAAATCGCGCTCCTTTTAATGACCTCTTGATTTTGGGAAACGGCCAGAAGTCGCATGGGGCCATATCAGGAGAGTAAGGAGCCTGTTGAACTACAGGAGTCTGGTTTTTCGCCAAAAAAGTTTGAATCAAGTGCGAGGAATGTGCAGGAGCACTGTCGTGATGGATGCGCCAATTTCCTGTTGACCACAACTCCGGTCTCTTGCGCCGCACAACACACGTAGGCGACGGAGGACATCCTGTAGTACACTTTGGTGACTGTTTGACCTTGTGGTGCGTACTCGTGGTGTAGCACACCGCGGGAGTCAAAGAAAGCAGTCAGCATCACTTTGAAGTTGCTGCGCACTTAGCGGGCCTTCTTTGGTCTTGGTGACGTGGAAGCTTCCACTGTGACGACTGGGATTTGGTTTCCGGGTCGTACCCGTACACCCAAGACTCGTCACCAGTGATTATGGTGTTCATGAAGTCGGGGTCACTGTTTGTGGAATCCAGCATGTCCTGTGAGACTTCAAGACGAAGTTGCTTTTGCTCCACCGTGAGCAGCTTCGGCACAAATTTCGCCGCAACTCTCTTCATGGCCAAATCGTCGGTCATAATAGAATGTGCAGAAAAAGTGCTGATGCCCACTTCTTCCGCAATTTCTTGGATAGTCCCACGACGGTCCCGCATCACTACAGCGTTCACTTCGGCAATGACCTGGTCATTTCGGCATGTTGATGGCCGACCGGAGCGTGGCTCGCTCTCCACCGATGTGCGGCCGTCTTTAAACCGGTTGTAAAACCGCCTAATCTGTGTGCTGCTCATAGCATCGTCACCGAATCGAATAAGATCAGTAAGCATCAAATATCGAATCGAATATCGAATACTTAACCGCAGACTCATATACGTATTTAGAGCAGGAATATTTATTTCTGCATAATTAGGTAGCATGCCTGTACAGTAAAAGAAAGAGCTTACTAGCAGGGAAAATGAATTAGTTTTAAACACAAGATTATGAATTGTCATTAAATTAAATGGAGTTAAATTTTGGGGTTTTACGTGCCAATACCACGGTCTGATTATGAGGCACGCCGTAGTGGGGGACTGCGGATTAATTTTGACCACCTGGGGTTCCTTAACGTGCACCCAATGCACGCATGGGCGTTTTTGCATTTCGCCCTCATCCAAATGCAGCCGCCGTGGCCGGGATTTGATTCTGCGATCTCGTGGTTAACAGCCGCAACGCCCTAACCACTAAGCAACCACGGTGGGTAAATGTCATTGAAAATCGTACGAAAAGCCTTTCAACATCTTCAAAGACTGTTTGCAAACAAGCTTTCCAAGAATGAATGGTTGTTGTATGGAATAGAGCTTCACAAATACTTTAGAAATTCTAAAGTGGTTGCCGGGAAGAAATAAGAATTGGTCTAAAAAAAAAGAAAGAAATGAAAGCTGTTGAAGTATTTGTATGCCTTAAACACATGTCAGAGGGCCAGTTGCAAGAAAAACATCTCTGGTTGTAGCGTAAAATATAAAAATGCTACATTAAATGACAGACTACAAGGAATGCTCACAGGTTATCATGTAGGCTTCCGCCGTGAAGTTAAAAACAAAACTTGCATTGTCCATTTTGTTTCTGCATTCCTTCGAAACATTTTGTTGTTGTTTCGTTTCTGATAATTTGCAATACTTTGTTTAGCAGATGGATAACACTAAAAAGAATTTAGCAGGCAGCTGTTGCAATTTATATTTGGTTAGTTTGAAATATTAGAAAATACTGACTTTTTGAATACGAATGCGTATAAATAGCGTTTAATATTCGATTCGTATTCGAAACTTGGGCTATTTGCCCAACCCTGATCAGAATAAGCGTATCTCTTTCCTTGGAATTCTTACATACACATTTTTTTCGCGGGATTGTGCATTCTCCCTTTAGAACCGTGCAAAATGAGGCGCAGAAGCATCTCACGGTTAAGCGAGCCACGAATACATGAAACCCCCATTCTAATCCCGAAATTGTGGTGAGGCCTACGTGTTTCATGTGGCTGCGGTGAGAGTCAGAACGCTGGCGGAAAGCCGTCGCTCGGCAGGCGGGCCCCGAAAGTGCACGGTGGGTTATGATGGACATCCGTATAGTGGAGGGCTTTGCATAAATTTTGACCACCTGGAGTTCTTTGCCCCGTGCCTTAAGCGTTTCTGCAAAACCGGGATTCGAACCCGCGAAATCGAGCTCAGCAACGCGATGCCATAGCAACTGGGCTAGGGCGGCGGGTTCGGCAGAGAAGTCGGGCGCTTCTGACCACCATCCATGGGAGCTCATGATTTGTGGCCCACCGCTTTGTGGATATTCTGGGTCATGTGAGAGCACGAATAGGGGATAGAAGTCAGCTCTTATGTACACATTTGCTTTTTATTGTTTTAAAGCGCAGCTCTTAGGCGCCCGTTCCTGCGGCGAGCGTCGGCGTAACTGAGCGAACGAGCACAGTGGCGGATGAAAGACGGCGATAGCGAAGAGAGCGCGAGGGGGAAAGCGGAGGAGCAGGGTATGGCGAAAGCGTGAGAAGAAAAGCGTAGTGCCGCGCAAGACTGGCTCTGTGGCGACGATGGCTACGAGATGTCGCCAGAGTAGCGCGCGTCCTCTGCTCTCCGATGACGCCAACGATACCATATATGGAACGCTGCATGATCGGAGGTCTGTCTGCGGCGGATGCTGTGAATCGCGCCCACGCGTCACCCACGCGCTGCTCCTCGCGATCTCCCGTGTTGCTAATGGTGCATCCAGACGAAGGACCAAATCCGGATTTGCAGTGCCGGACGGCGCGTCACGTGACCTCACATCAGCGATTTGCCTCGTCCGCGCCTCGTCCGGGAGCCGCGCGGACGGATAACGCCAAGCCGTTTTTCACATCCGGATTCTGGCGGGGTAAAGCCGCAGCTTTAACTTAGAAACACGCAGTGTCTGGCAACCAGTACACTTCTCTCCTGCTCGAGGAGAGCCGCAGTGCAGTCAGCATCAGTACTTTGTTTGCTGGCGCCTGGTTTCAGTGCTTCATAGCTCCTGGTTTCGTTCACTTCGATGAACAATTAATTTGTGCGATGATGCCGCCTTTTATTTCAACCACATCGTGGAAGAGTTTCCCACTTTGTGGGACCTCAGCCGTGCAGTTTATGCGGACAGCGTCACAATCAGGGAATAGTGACTCTCCTGCAAAAAAAAAAAAAAAAAAAAAAAAAAAAAAAAAAAAAAAAAGCTCAGTCAACTGCTCGCTAGCAGACTACAAAAAAGTAGGACGTGTACAAATACATATGATATCTGGTTGTTTCAGAGCAGTAAATGAATAGAATATCAGCGAAAGCCAATCACACTCAGTGGTGTAGCTAAGTGTAAACATATCAATATTATCTCATGCATGTTTATGCAGAAAGTCGGTGCCGACAGCACGGCCATACAAAACTTGTGCGCACTCGTGATACCCCTTCCACGTGAACCCTCTGGATCTGCATTGAATATTTCGGGCGCGATTGAGCTTGTACACTACCACACGAACGCACTTAAAGACACTTGTGTAGCGGCCTTCGATCAGCACCAAGCTCAGTTTTCGACCGATATACATTTACCACGGCGATCTCTGTAATAACTTGTAAACGTGTGATACTTACCTGAAGCAAGGTACCGCAGTGTGACCTGCAGCACGGTGTAAGAGTATATTTCTTACACCGTGGTTTCCGCTGATATAGAACGGCGCATAACGGTATCCTCCCTTCGTATGCGGGGCCCCACGCGTGACAGCAGTTTCAGAAATTGCTATCTGCTTACACGAAGCAGCCTCCGGTATTCGTCGAGGTCAGTCTTCAGGAGCTCTTCGTAGAGCAGGTTTTGGACCCCCAATTATTTCCTTACCATCCAGTCTTTCCGCAAACAACGCCGTTTTCGTGGAAACAAATCAAAGTCCTCGTCAATCTCGAACAGAACATCAGCCATCGCAGCCAAACGTCGCTTTTTGCTGGCCTCCAATTTGTAGGAAGAAACTCTCAAACCAGACTGCTGCTAGCCAGCGCAGAGGCTGCGGTCGAGAGTAATCCGGCTCTGTGGCGCTGTCGTCTGCTAGGGCTTCGTCCGCCGTGTGGATGCGCCTGCAGCCGGACGGTCCGTGGCATAGTCGTCCGCGTCCGCTAAAAATCCGGATTCGGTCCTTCGTCTGGATGCACCATAAGCGGTCGCGCCACACTTCGCTCCGTTTGCAACGTGCCGCACGAAACAGACTGTCCGCGCCAGCCAACATATCGCGAAATGAAAATGCGTATAAAGCTGCACTCAAATTTCGCATTAGGGAGTATCGTAATCGTTGGTGAATGTTTTTGCGAGGATGATTTTTTTCCTTATTTGAATATTGGTGAACTATATGAACACGCGTGCCGAGTCCTGCAGCACGCAGATTGAACGCCGTCTTTGGCCCGCAGCCTATACCGTTTTTAGAAAACAAGCTCCCGCTTTTTGATGCAGGCGCAAACGTCACAGAGGGTCCAAGCGGCTCGACGAAGGCAACAGCACGTGCTCCTTTTCTCTTCAACGCGTTATTTGCATAAAATCGTGACGGTGAACAACACAGCAGGCTCGAAAAGTGATCGTCGATGAGAAAATGTCGCAGAATTATTTTAAGCGTGCCATTACGTTTTTGTGATGTAATCGGAAAGGTGCTCGCATATGCAAATAACTGATGAGAACAATATTGTTGACGGTCTCACTTCCTGTTCCGCATAAAAAGAAGTTTTAACGTGCAGCTTATCTTTCATGTCAACAAAATAACTAAACGCCAATTTCAGTAGGAACGCGTGTCATATTTAACACGAACTCTGTTCATGCTTAACTTGTGTAAACTAATTCTTACGGTGAGAATTATAGGAACTAAATTACAGCAATAGAGAAAGAAACCTCAGTCTAATTTTCGCCCACTGGGAACCATTACACGATAGTTTGATACTGAAATCATTAGCCGAAAATCTGGTGCAGCAGCCGTTTAACCATTGTAGCAATGATCAGTAGTACATGGATCTTTCAGCATATGGCAATGTCCAATATTTGGACATGTCAAGGCGCCAGGATCGCTTATTCTACACCAACAAAAAAGTCGCAGTTTCGCCCGAAAGGCGAAGCATCAATGGCGATAGCAAATTAGTAGAGAGCTATACAGAGTAGGGATAGTAGTTTTTTTCGGTGGCATAATCTTGGACACATTTACTTACTAACTGAATTAACAAGCATGGTGTCAGCGCACACAAGCAAACATGAATAGATCACACTCGATGACCGCAGACAACCACAGTCAAAACGCTGGCGCGAGCAAGAAATCCGCTTGGAGTGTCCATATAATTGCTATCACAATAAAATGCATGCACTTAGCTCAAATTTTGCGTGGTCTTCTTTCGCCATTTATCTCACCCATCGACCCAACCCCTCGCTGCCAGTCGCAGTTTCGCCCGAAAGGCGAAGCATCAGTTGCGATAGCAAATTAGTAGACCGTAGCAAATCACATCAACCGTAGTTTTAGCACGTAAAACCTCATAATTAATTTTTTAGAGAACAGTGATAAGCGCCAGAATAGTTCGGCATCAGTGCAGGACGACTACCCTCTGGCTGAAAACAGTAGTGCACAACAATCACCGCTAATTTTACCTATCTCTAGTCTGTGGCAGGTAAAGCCGGTTGTGTAAACCCGCCTCCGCGCTGTCTCGGAAGCTCGACATTCCGCTGCTGGGCACGAGATCGCGGGTTCGATTCCAGGCCATGGCAGTCGCGTTCCGATAGGGCCGAAATTAAAACGCTCGTGCAATCAATCAATCAATCAATCAATCAATCAATCAATCAATCAATCAATCAATCAAACAAACAATCAATCAATCAAAGTCAGCAGTAGAGCCCCGACGTGCACGTATGAAAAAGGGTTGTGCGACAGAGACCGAAGAGAGGAAAAGACATCACGAGGCGCTCACTCGCGACTGAAAGTTTGTTCAAAAATGAAGACGGCTGACAACTGCACAGTACCAAAACCGGCGAGAAACAGCAGTCAAAATTATATAAAACGAAAAAAAAGGAATAAACAGAAAAAAAATTCAGCAAGCGCCAATGAAGGCCTCCAAGTTACATACGACATTTTTCTTTATTCATTTTTAGTTTTTACCTGTTTGATTTCGGTTAGCAGTCTCTCTTGCTCGGTTCAGTATATTGGGATACAACGCTCAGAAACTGCACGCCACAACCGGTGAGGTATCGTGGCAAGTCGTCGTCGTCGTCATCACTGTCATCATATGCGTGTTCTGCGTTCAGCGACTCCATTCTATTTTTAAAATCTCATCACCTACAGCTCTCTCTCCCTTGGTACCAGTGCTTTTATCCTATTAGAGCACAGTTCTTTTCCACGTCTTATACCCCTATTATGTGAACGCGAAATTCAGCTACCATTGCGCATTCCTTAGGTGTTCCAAGTTTCTGACTCACAGATGGGTATTTATGGATATGCAGGTCTCCGATATAAGTTACAGAATATTGTGCATACAGATGTCCCAGAGCACCATACCCAAGTGCTGGCAGTATTGGCAAAACGCAGTGATTATGTGTGCTTTCCGTGGCAGCTCATTGAGAGGTTATTGAAAGAATACGGTATAGCACTTTTAGCTTTCTATTTTCTTTTGTATAAGTACAGATTTTTATCTTTGGCATATTAGAGTATACCAGTTTTCAAGCGCACAATACAAAAAATGAAAACAAGAATTTTGCAATTTCTGTGAAAGTTACGGATAAAATGTTCATTGTTGACACCAGGGCTCGAAGGTTGTGAATGGACGACTAGAGAGTTCATTAAAAGACATTCAGCAGCTTTCTTCCTATTCACGTTGGTGAGGCTGCAAAAGATTGTCTCGATTTCCGTGTAACGTAGTGTTCGCTTTTCCAATATTTGCACAAAGAATTGCAACATATAAGGAAAAAAAAAAAAAGAAGACGGTAAAATCTCATTTTCACACAGCATATCAAACTTGCATTGCAGCGGTTGCTAGGCTGAGATTTCGTCACTTGATTTCACTCACGCCAATTTAATATCAACCCGGCGCGGTGGCTTATTGGCTACGGTGTTGAGCTGCTAAGCACGAGGTCGCGGCGGCCGCATTTATATTGGGGCGAAATGCAAAAACGCCTGTGTCCCGTGCATTGAGGGTATGCTAACGATCCCCTGGTGGTCAAAATTAATCCGGAGTCACCCAATACGGCGTGCCTCATAATGAAGTCGTGGTTTTGGCACGTAAAACCCCAGAATTCAATTTAATATCACCCGTGAGGTCATCACCGGTCATCGCGGAAGACTCGGCACACTCACAATCATTAGCTGTGCGTGCACTAATCCTTTTAAACGCACTTTCTTTCTGCGGACAATTAGCCAGTGAAATACATTGACGCCTAGTCTTTTCGTCACGTGGGATTCCTGATCTTGATTTTGATGGACGTGTTGTGTGTGCTGGCGTGTGAATCCCCGCATGGATACATGCTTACAATGTCTCGTTGTCCAGATTATTATGCAGTCTAATTCAACGCCTTCAAAATTTCATACTTTACTGATGAGCTAATGAAATGTGTGTGCGTTATTGTAGCGGCGGTTGTCACCTATAAAAAGCTTATATCGTTACGTGCTGTTGCGTGTATCGATCGTATTACTTGTTCTTTACTTAGCATTACGCTTGTAATGCTAAACCTTGAGCATTACGCTTGTAATGCTAAACCTTGAGCATTACGCTTGTAATGCTAAACCTTGAGCATTACGCTTGTAATGCTAAACCTTGAGCATTACGCTTGTAATGCTAAACCTTGAGCATTACGCTTGTAATGCTAAACCTTGCTATCGCTGTCAATGCTTCACCCTTCGGGCGAAACTGGCACTTTTATTTTATAGTGCCGCCTTCAAAGAAAAACGCTGTTTTGAAGCTCCGTTGCGTTATCTTTAAACTGCCTAAGTGCTTCGCTTTAATTCTCCCTTGGGGCCTCGGTGTTCGGTTTTAACCACAGGCACGTGCGTGACCTCATGAGCGTTCTTACTTTTTTTGCCTTCCTCTACTCTGGGATTCCGCCACAGGGATGTTTGCTCCGAATTTCTTATGACGTCTGACCAAATGCTCTGATAAATATGCATCATTTCCTTTTATTTTTGTGGTGTAACCGAATGCCACCCGCCGCGGTGGCGTAGTGGCAATGGCGTTGCGCTGCTAAGCCCGAGGGCGCGGGATCGAATCCCGGCCGCATTTCAATGGAGGCGAAATGCAAAAACGCCCCTGTGCCGTGCATTTGGTGCACGTTAAGGAAACCCAGGTGGTCGAAGTCCTCCACTACGGCGTGCCTCATAATCATGTCGTGGTTTTATCCCAGAATTTTCTTTTAACCGAATGCCTTGTAAATTTATGTTTCCGTTTCTTTTTGTGTGTGCGTTTCAATTAACTATTTTTCATTTTTCCTACTATTATTGCTTTCATTTTAGCATGTAATTTCAGCTTTCAATAGCGCTATAGCATTCCTGAAAGTTGGAATAATCCAGCAATTTCTTGGTCATACCCCATTGTGGGTATAAGCCACGAGTTGGATGGGCAACAACAACGACTCGTCGAACGGTGTTCTATGCTGCATATATATATATATATATATATATATATATATATATATATATCCGGAACATCACGGCTATGGCGAATCTTCGCCTGTTGTGTCTATATAATTGCTATGGTGGTGGTAACATTTATTTAGGTCCTGAAGAATCTTCACCCCGTTTTTATAGGGGCAAGACTGCGGGCCGCTCCCACGTTGGGACGGGAAGGCCAAGCCTCACCGCCGCATCGTGGGCCTTCTGGACAGCCCGGAGTTGATTAATCCATTCGTGGCTCTTGACCAATGAATAAAATGCGTCCGCCATCAATACGTGGTCCGTGGGGTGCTGTAAAGAGGGGCACTCCCAGAGCATGTGTCTGAAATCGCTAACTCCGCCGCAGTCGGGACAAAGAGGGGAGACCTCCGTGTACCTACTGATGATGGAGAGTGTGGGATACGAGTTCGTTTGTATTAGCCTGAGGGTCACGGCTTGAGGCCTCGTGAGATTTCGATGTGGCAGGGGGAAAGCCCTACGACTCATCTGATAGTGGCTAGTGATCTCGTTGAAGGTGGAGAGAATGTCCCTGAAACGGGGGGGTTCTGCCTCCGAAAAGGTCGGACCAAGCCCGTCGCCGGTCCCACCCGGCACACCGGCCTCCCAGTGCCCGGCGCGGCCGGAAAGACCTCGCGCCCGGGCATGGGCCAACTCATTAACGTTGGCTAGCCCCCCTAGTTCTGCGCCCTCGTGCGCCGGGAACCATGTAATGACGTGATGAGTAAACACCTTACCCTCAAGTGCCCTACCAACCTCTTCACAAATTGCCCCAGTCGAGAAAGCTCGAAGGGCTGATCTCGAGTCCGTATAAATATCTTCCCTGTCCGACCGAAGGAGCGCCAGCGCAATGGCCAGCTGCTCCGCCTTGCAAGCCGATGACGTCCTGATTGACGCGGCCGATAACACTCGACCCTTCATGTCCACGACGTTAGCAACAAAATGGCTGGAGTCGCCTTCGTATTGGGCAGCATCTACAAAACATGACTCTGCCTCGTGCGCATGTGCGTACCGCAAAAGCGCAGAGGCGCGAGCCGTCCTCCTGCCAGTGTTGAAAGTCGGATGCACGTTCCTCGGAATTGGGGAGACCTTAATAGCCTGCCTCACACTATCCGAAAGCTGAACGTTCCTATCCCTTAACGTCTTCGGATTGATCCCGACCTTAGCCAGGATCCCTCTTCCCGCCTCTGTAGACAAGAGTCTAGCAGTTTGTGCGGATTGCTGCGCTTCGATAACTTCCTCTAATGTGTTGTGGACGCCTAGGCTTGCTAGGTTTTCTGTGCTTGTGCGCATTGGGAGTCCTAGGACTCTCTTAATACTTTTCCTGATGAGCGTGTTCAACTTGTTCATTTCGTGTTTCTGCCATCTGTGCATCGGAGTGACATAATTCACATGGCTCATGAGAAACGCGTGGAAAAGCCTGAGGAGATTATCTTCCTTAAGGCCTCCTTTTCTGTTAGAAACCCTTGCAATGAGTCTGATTACTCCTTCAGCATGTCCTCTAAGCTTATCTATAGTACGCCCGTGCTGACCGTTAGCTTCAATGATCATGCCTAGCACCCGGAGAGAACGAACCCTTGAGATATCGCTGCCGGACGACGTTCGCACGCCAATATCAATCTCCTCTGGAGGCCTCCACCCTCTAGGCTTGGGTCCTCTTCTAGTGGGACGATATAGAAGTAACTCCGATTTGGAAGGCGATAGCCGGAGACCCATCCGATTGACGTGTTTTTCTACGCAATGCACCGCCTCTTGCAGTGCGTCTTCAACGTGGCCTTCTGACCCGCCAGAGCACCAGAGGGCGATGTCGTCCGCATAGATTGCGGAGCCAATACCCTCCATCTGGTCAAGCTCGTTCGCCAAGCCCTGCATCGCTATGTTAAATAAGAGCGGCGAGACAACCGACCCCTGTGGAGTACCCCTTTTTCCTAGATCATAAGCCTCCGATTTCAGGTCACCCAATTTGATTGTGGCCCTCCTATCTCCGAGAAAAGAGTGCACGAATCTGTAAAATCTTTCTCCCTAAGTCAAGGCGGGAGATAGAGTCTAGAATATGTTTATGCGACACGTTGTCAAAGGCCTTTTCCAGATCGAGACCGAGAATGGCCCTCGTGTCCCTGGTGTCTTTATCTAATATATCGTGCTTGATGAGTAGCATGACGTCCTGCGCGGAGAGGTGAGGCCTGAAGCCTATCATGTTGTTGGGAAAGAGACCCTCCTCCTCAATGTGTTTAGAGATCCGATCATTTATCACATGCTCCACCACCTTGCCCAAACAAGACGTGAGGGAGATGGGCCTGAGGTTCTCAATTCCGGGGCTGCGCCCAGGCTTGGGAATGAGAACCACGGATGCAACCTTCCACTCATCTGGAAATACACCCGATTCCCAAATGCGGTTGATCTCTTCCGTTATGACCTTAATCGACCTGTCATCTAAATTGCGCAGCATTCTGTTGGTTACGCCATCCGGTCCCGGGGCTGACCTGCCATTGAGTTTCTGCAGTGTTTCGCGAACGTCCACCTCCTGAAACGGCCTGTCTAGGCTCTCTGCCGATTTGCCCTCATATCGTGGACATTCCTGCCCCGTGGGCCCAGCCTTGTCCGCCAGGGGAAGATACCTCCGTGCCAAGTGCGTGGCGATTTCGTCATCCCCATGCTGCTGCCTTTCCGCATGAAGAATTTTATCCACCACCCGATTCTGATTGCTTTTGGTCTTATCCTCGTGGAGCAGGTACTTTAGTAGGTTCCATTTCCCACCTAATCGCATCTGCCCATCCACCATGTTACAAACCTCATCCCATTGCTGTCTCTCAAGCACTTGACAGTGTGCCATAATTGTTTTGTTTAGCTCGGCTAGCCTCTTTCTAAGCCTACGATTGAGCTTTTGTGTTTTCCACCTAGCTAGTATAGATTCCTTGGCCTCTATTAAGTGTGCTAATCTGCTATCCATTTTCTCGACCTCCAGCTCCGTGTGTATCGACTTGGTCACTTCTCCTACGTCCCTTTTGACTCTATCCAACCATTCCTGGAAGTTCTCAGGAGAATCACCCCCTCTTTCCTCCCTGATCTTACGGAAATGATCCCAGTCTATGTATTTGAATGCCCTGGGAGGCTTTCTGCCTACCTGCAGCACGGTGCTAGCAATATAATGATCGCTTCCCAATTCTACCCCTAAGTTAGCCCATGAAAATTCCCCTGTCGACCCCACGAATGTGAGGTCCGGAGTTGAATCCTGTGACACGGAGTTGCCAATCCTGGTGGGGAAGTTGGAATCGGTGATTAACGTGAGGCCAAGATCCGCCGCTGCCTGCCAGAGGTTCTCGCCCTTGCGTGTAGTGTGGGGGTAACCCCACGCCTGATGCTGGGCATTAAAATCCCCGGCCACAACAACGGGGGCCCTGGCCTTGCCTGCCATAGAAGCCGCCTTAACCAACAATGAAGTGAAGCGATGCTGCCCCCCTCTAGGGGAACTGTACACGTTCAGTATGAATACGCTATTCCTGAGCTCACCGCTCGGGATAACCTCGCCAAAAAGGTATTCAATTTTGCAACTACCCATGTTTAAGTCATGCTCGATAAAAGTGTGTTTGTTAGAGACCAGGGTGGAGACCCCCCTACTCTCCGGTCCTTTCTTTACGTACGATTTGTAGCCCGACAGAGAAACTCTATCCACCAATACCTCTTGTAATAGAATAATCTGCGGTCTCGAATCTCTCGATCTGAGGAACTGCTGAAGGGCCGCCCTTTTTTGAGAGAAGCCCCAACAGTTCCATTGCCAGATCGTAAAGTTCAATACGCCGTTACTCGCAGCCATCATTGGAAATATCAACCAATTCAGCCCGTGTACTACCATCGGGCTCCCCCGAGGAAGCAGCCTTCCTCTTAACCAGACTCTTTATTCGCTTCTTGGCTCTCAATTTGCCTACCTCTTCCTCAAGCTTGGATGTCCTTGCAGTAAGAGAGGCCATCGCCTCCGCCATTTGCCTAAGAGTCTCCTTAATATCTGCCAAGGAATCTGTTATTTGCACCCGAAAATCGAGCTCCTCGTTCCTGACGTGCTCAGTAGTTGCCTTTCTCTTTGACGGCCTAACCTCAGAATGAGTATCCATTGGAACCTCAGCTGTTGGCGACTCCCCTACATTCTCGACGGGCCTGTTCGGCTGCGATGGTGGAGTAGCCTTCGCCACCTTAGCTCCCTTCATTTCTGCTATCTCAGCCCTGAGTTGTTCAACAATGCCTCTAAGAGTAGCATTCTCCTTTTGGATTCGACTAACTAGCTCAAAGCTAACATGCTCTGAAGCAGCACCCCCCTTTACCTGTGGCTTTGTCATTTTCTTGACCTTGGTGGCCCACGTTCCTTGGTCGACCCCTTGTGTTGCGATGCGAACCGCAGGAGTCCTAGAGCGAGATCTTGCTATGGAGGCTGATCTCCCCCTGGATCGGGATCGGCCGCCGCTGGATCGGGAGGGTCCGCGCTGGATCACTCTGGTACCTCCTGGCGTGACCGTGTCCAGCGGCGGGAAGTCTTTTTCCCCGTCGTGGCCTCGTTGAAAACCGGAATTAGAATCTTGCTTCTGTCTTTCCTTTCTCCTGTGACGCACCACATACGGGATTTGGAAGCGCTGCTGGCACTTCCTATCTGCTGTGACATGTTCGCCTCCGCACAACTTGCACGTCGGCTTGCAATCGTGATCCTCCGATGACAACTGCTTGCCGCATCCCCTGCATATGACGTCATCTGGCGTAGGGCATACGTCAGCGCGATGTCCTACCTTGCCGCAAGCGTAGCAAACATCTGTCTGCCTTTTGAACAGTGTGCAGCGGAACATGCTCGTGCCGCAAATAACGTGATTTGGAACTTGAAGTCCGTCGAAAAGAATCACCACCGTTTTCGAGTTCTTGATTCGCTTTGCTTGAAGAGCCGTTGGGTTCCTGTTATGAACAATAAGCGCCTCAAGTCTCGCCGGGTCGATGTCGAGGTCTACCCCTCGTATGACCCCCTTGCAGGTGTCGTCCGGGGCAGCCATATACGCGTTGACTTCGTACTCCACTTTGCCTATGGCAATACTAGATATCCTGGCATACGCTCTGGCGTTCTTCTCTGCCGGGGTGCTCACCACCGCAATGTTCTGCATTGTGGCAGTTGTGGCAGTCTTGACGCCGCTATGACTTGCTTTTTCACCTTCGTGAGCGACTGACGAGGCTGCGGCAGCGTCGCCACGCCAGGCTTCCCGCTGGGCGCCTCGCCCGTGCCGTGGGGCATGGTTCTGACTTTCCGTCGACTAACAGCCGTGGTCCAACCAGGAGATTGAAATTCCTCAGGAGAGACATCCTCCCCGTCTACCGAAACTTGCATATACATGGCGCACACTCCCTCACGGGCCCGATCCGGCGGCGAAAGATGTCGGCGGCCGCCGTCGCCCTACTGCTGATTAGGCTTAGCTCACGCTGAATAGTCCGCACGTAAGTAGTCAGCCAAGGACAAGTCTGATAAATGTTCAAGCGGTCCACCCACCGTGAAAAACTGGGTATCCACAGAGTCCTCAGAACTTCATGCTTCGCATGGCGTAGAGATTCGCGCACAAAAAGCCAAAAAAACTACCGACATTTCAAAAAGTGAGAGCCAGAGCTGCTCAGAGCTAGCTGCTCGAGCGTCGTCGTCGTCTGGTCATACCCCATTGGTCATACCCCATTGTGGGTATAAGCCACGAGTTGGATGGGCAACAACAACGACTCGTCGAACGGTGTTCTATGCTGCATATATATATATATATATATATATATATATATATATATATATATATATATATATATATATATCCGGAACATCACGGCTATGGCGAATCTTCGCCTGTTGTGTCTATATAATTGCTATCGCGATACAAATAGACGTAAGATATTCACTTTCATTACAGATATGGGCACAGAGGAGAGGTCACCAAACCAGGCCTGCGTAAACATAAATTTAATAGTGGCATACACTATGTAACCTCGTAAAAAACATCGAGCTGTCTTGAGTGGAACACCATCCACTGGTTCTTCCAAGATTTAAACAGATATACAGAAAGTCAAACGAGGATGTCATTGGTAGTTTGATGTTCTCTAAACTGTACTGGAAGGGATCTGCAGCCTTTTTCATCAAGCGAATGTGTTGTGCTCGCAAGTTCACTGAATATTCTTTACCATTTATCGTATAGAAAGTCCTAAAACAGCCTATGTAAAGACCTAAAAACAGCATATGTGCCTAATGTGATTCTAAGAAGAACGTTGGAGGAAAACACAGAACGACACGAAGTGAGCGCATTGTACCGCTGACCACTCTCGATTTTACAACCAGTGAGCCCTGATGACGTCACATTTGCGAAATGAGCACCATCCCAAGCCGTAAAAAGCGCCTTTTTTGTTTCTCTCTCTCTGCTGTTGGTCAGCCTGATTTCTCTGCGGAATAAAATCATCAGCCTCTGCGCCCGAGAAGTTTGGCACTCACAACGTCCTAATACAATCCACGAAGGTATCTGCTACGTTTGATTATCTACGTTTGCGTTTTTCTGCGCGACGAAGCAATTTATTAATTTTTTTAGGCGAAGCCTTTTCAGTAATGGTGTCGCAATTGACTCGAAAGGATTAGTAAAAATTGCATTATAACGATAAGCGTAGTTTTGCGTCTAACACCACTACATGATGGCAGGGTCTCGATGAGCTGAACCGACGCCACACCGGCCGCGGATTTTTTTTTCGGCCATCGATCGCTATCAGCAGCATACCTCTGCAAAACCTACCTCATGGGCCGAGCGTGAAATGTTAATGCATCGCAATGTTCCCAATTCCTTTCATTAAAGCAGGTTAAAAGATCGCTTTTCTAAGGGTGATCTAATGACAGTTTGTCAGTTTGTCATTAGATCACCCTTCCAAAATAACCTTCTCCCTATTTTGTAGCGCATTCCACAGGGGGCGTACGTGATGCGACGGAGTTCCTCTTACCCAAGAGTTCTTGGCATGCTGCTGCTCCGATACTCCTACGCGTACAAGAAAATATACGCGTCAGAGTAAGACGTCCAAATGCACATTTCTTTTTCTTTTTGCTTTCGTTGTGGTCAGAGACGTTCAATCGAAAAAAAAACCCGAGTAAAAATTCTATCAGGGTCATCTGCTCAGCGAGCCCTTGTGTTTCCGCCGAAACCGTAATCATGGAAGTGGGCTGGTGGTTCCCACATTTGTATGGAAATTTAATTTGCTCATCCTTCTTTTGTCTTGCACTTTGCAGGTTCTTTAACATATTGGAGGTTCTCTTTTTTCCCCAGTTGCTCATCTAAATCTAGAGCAGGCTTGGTAATTAGATTGTGCGCCTCGCGCGGATGAGGAAGATAGCGGCAAGAAATAGAAAGCAAAACAGAGCGTTCAGTTAGCGATTTCCGGCTTTTTAAGCGCGCCTTTAACAGGGGCGAACTGTCGATTTGCGACAGCGAGGAGCGTTTCGAGCGTCGCTGTCTTTGTTGCGTGCAGCTTTACTAAATGGCGGGGTTTAACGTCCCAGAGCAACACATGAGATACGCCACTGCGAAGGGCTCCGCGTTGATTTCAGACCATCCGAGACTGTTTAACGCTCACGTAATTTAGGTGCACGAGCGTTTCTTCATCCCATCCTCATCGGAGTGCGATCGCCGTTGCCGAGAATCGAGCCCGCGTCTTCGTCCACCGCAGTTGGTGTCGAGCAGTTTTGATGACAGTATTCAAAGAAGCGCTGGATTCGGGCTTTATGTCAGCAAGACAGAGAGGGAGATAAATGTAAACACAGGGGAGAGGATATTCATGCCAGCAAACGACACATGGGGACTGACCTGCCGCGGTGATCATGCAGTGGATATGGAGTTGGATAAGCCGAGTGCGAGGTGGGTTCGATACCCCGCTGCAGCGGCCACATTACGATGGGGGTCGAAGGCAAAACATTCGAGTACCAAGTTGCATGTTAAAGGAGCCCAGGTGGTCAAAGTAATCCCTATACTACGCCGTCTAATTTGCAAAACGTTGTTTTGGGTTAACTCTATCACTAGCGTTAGACTGCTATCATCGTGGTACTTTTCGCATTCCCCGCCGAGTTTGCGCCAATCCGTTTGCGCCGAAAACGCCTTCTGTGTGCGCAGCTACAGTGCTCGGCGACCGATGAGGGCCCTCGGTCTCATTGTTGTTGTGAGCGAAAGCGCTCAGTGAATAGTGGATTTTTGTTTCTCTAAATTCAAGAACTGAAAGAAAGCATCAAGTATAGTCGTAGTGTGCGATGTCACGCGATTTTCAACTCGTAATAGGCCTCAGCCAAGTCTGCAGGAACCTGTTGGTATGCACTTGCTTATGAATAATTCAGCAGCTATATGGCGCGTTCCACTGGAAACCACCGCACGGAAAAGTCTTGCGCTCACTCAAAGAAAATTTGCATGCTCAGCCGCCGGGTGCTCGCACGCGCCCGCATTTTGTGGCACAGTAGGGCAACTGCATGACGTGGCGCAGTATATCATTGGATGAGAGCTATAAGCGATTATTTTGTGTGTGCTACGAGGCAGCGCCGCGGCGTCAATGGTGTACCCGTCGCCTGTCAGCGCACCCTGTGTTAGATTATCATCCGTTATCAAAGGGTTTAGAGAAAGCTGCTGTTAAATCAGTGGAGACGTGAATATTTCAAGTGCGTTTTTCTGCTCGAAATTCTGCTAGTTCATTCACTGATTATGAATCACGACGCAGTACCCTCCAACGCACCGTTGATTATGGCAAATCAGTCCTGCGGACTCCTGCATGGTGGAGGAAACGTCAAGAAAGGAGGAACTGTCATCCACCCGAATCAAGCCCGAAGCTGGGTTTCCTTTTTTGTAGGTGCGGTCGTTCGGCGCGAGCGATCGGAGCGTGCGCGCCGAGAGCAGTGTTTGAGTGACCACAACGCATATCCAGGTATAAGCTCGCGTGCGCTTCCATGGAGAGGCGATTGTCTACTACAAGAGTTAGTAATAAGTTGGTAATAAGCAATATACTCTTACATTGCTACCTTTTGTGGAAGTGACAGCTGAAGACATAGTGTCGTGAATGAATTTTTTTTCTATTTTTTTTTTTTTTTTTTAACGGATCTTGTTCACGAAAAGGAGGTCAGCACGACCGTGTAGGCAGCTAAGTGACGGAGGTGCCGGAAAAGTTTCCGGGTTCGAACGAGGGCCAGTGGGCGTATATAGAAATTGATGTCTGTACACATGATTTTGAAAGCAGGCGTAACAACATGGACAAAAGAGAGACAGGAAGGACAACGCATTCGCTTGATTTAAAAAAAATCGTAAATCCTTAGCAACTCGCTCAGCTTTCTGTCACTTTAGGATGTCTGTATACATTCAAGAATTTTTTGCTGCGCAAGTTCGATTACGTCACCATTCGATTTGGACGTGCCATTTCACGCCATAAGCACATTTGAGGTGAGGAAGACAGATGTATGTGAATAAATTTTAGGAAAAGAAGCGAGGTACCGAGTCATTTCCACATCTACCTGTTAACTGTCTCTGACGCATAGGAGGAGGACTCGTAACAAGATGGCTAACCTTTGAAGAAGTCACGCTTTCGTGGTATCATTGACGTCTGTAATGTGGGCGGCAGAATTTTCTGCAAAACAGGTCAAAACAACTTGAAGGCTGTTTTGAGGTGATTTCAACCTTTAATTCCCTTAGATATTTAGAAACGTACACAACACGTGATATATCTCACAGGCAACCGATAATGATGATGATCGAATAGAGTGGTTAAACATAGAAGTGAGAGCTGGAGCTATAGCATGCCGTCATTTCTGTCAAGTATATATACAGCTGAAGAAACCTCATCTAGACCACACAAAAAAAGATAGGTTTTGGGCGCTGAAATGCTAAAAACACGCCGTCCTCGTTAATTACTGGTGCAGCAACCATGGTTAAAGGACGCACAAGTGGGACGCTGTCACGGAAGCTTCTTCCCGAAAAGTCAACTAAAATCCCTAACTGTGGGCTAGAATGCTCAGCATTAGCAAGTTAAGGGATAACTTCGACACTCTTTTGTTTACATATTTCTTCCTTTACACTATACCATCGGATCGAGAGGGGGAATAACCCTAGAATATTTTACAGTTGCGGGTACAGTGCTTCAGTGATTAAAAGAAAATTTTGAAACGTCGCGCTGATAACAGTTTTTGCACAGAGGCCTGTAGTGCTTGGATTGAAATTTAGATTGTTTACAGTCCGTTTTTCTTTCACGCTTGTGCGTATGGCCGTGGTGTTTTGAACGCTTGAACATCCTCGACAGACTTACTCACATTTATACGTAAGTAATGTGCTTGGACCGTCGCCATTCCATGATAAGCAAAGGCGTGTGGTTAGCGCCCCACGCGATATTTTTGTGGACACTTATCTGATGCACTGCCTGTGAATGATATTATCTGATTGTCTGCTCTGCATAGTGCTTCTTTTTTTCAGCGTAATAGTGTCGCTGCCGTGCTGTCATTTACGCGGTCAGGTCTGTACATAGATGCTGCATATGCATACATGAAACGACGTGTGTACTGAGCACTTGTAAGTAATCATTCGGTTTGAGGGATTGTTAATGCCCAGTTCGTAGCTCCATCACGAGACAAAGTGTCATGATTCGTCGCAGATAGCTCTGTGCTTACTCGCGCATGCGCCGCTAAGGAGCGCTATTTACTAGGCCAGGGTAAAGTCCCTATATGTAGGAAAAGTACCGCCATCCCTTGAACAACGCCGCTTCTCTCTCTCTCCATGTATCTCCGATTGGACGATGATAGCGCGCGCTTTCACGTCTTTATATTTTGTTTTGTTTTTCTGCCTCAGAGTCACGTTGAAACTCACTCTGCGCAGCCGCAGTCGCCGGTGGCGGCGGCGGCGCGCGCGTCCTGAAAGCTTCAACGGGGGCTTTCGAGGAGCGCCACCGTCGACTTGCTTTCGCAAGCAAAAAGTAAAGAAAAAACAAGCGCTTCAGGAGGGTATACGGCGGAGGAAAGAGTAGATGGCGGTACTTTTACTATATAGGGATTTTAGGCCAGGGGAACCGATGTTTGGGACTTAAGCAGGCGGTGGACAGTCTGGCTAGTTTCGGTATTGGCAATAAAGCGTCTCCATGACACTGGTAGCCAAAGGAAAATTCAGTAACTTTTGCATATGTGGCTCTATCTTTTCAACCTACCTAGCGATAAGTAGTCATGTAATTATATGTAGAAATAAAATGCGTTTTTGGCTATTTTTTTTTAGCGTGCTATATCTTTATTTAGTCGCTTCACATGTTGCGCCAACGGGCGGCGCTTTCGCTCTTATCGCTTCGGCTGCCATTCCGTTCGTCTGCTCCTGCCGCTCTCTGCACCTCTGCACACGTGCACGCCTTTGCCTTCTACTGTGCGCTGCAACATTTTGTTTCTCTGTCGGTCAGTGGCTCCAGCAATGTACGAAAAACAGAAGAAAGGACACAAGACGTTCTGCGCGGCTCTGTGGTGGGCCAACACGAGAAGCGACAGCAGGGCCACTTTTTTCCGCTTCCAAGAGAATGAAAGGTAAGGCACGCTTTTTATGCAGTTGCTATACCGAATAGCCGCTAGCCTTATCGAAACGGCTGTAAGACGAAAGGAAGGGTATTCCGTACGCGGTATATTTCTCTGTGGTGTGTAAATACATTGAAGTTATCTATCGACAGCAGCTTCTGGGAGGAGTGAGTGCCAGCTGAACCGCTGACGGCAATTGCGTTTCGTTGTATCTCAGCGACTGCTGTTCGCTTTATGGAATAAACTGATAACTTTGCTGAAGATACTTGAATGATTGCTGGCACGGACGAAGGGGTTAAGTTAGAGACTTGCCTGTTCTTGGCTAGACGTTGCAAGCCACCTAGAGCTTCACAAGGTGCCGAGACCAATTGAAGGAGCACTGCGCTAGTACAGAAAGCACTGCAAGCGCCGTTTCCTTCGCGTTTCTGCTACGGCGCCGGGTACATTTTACATTGCGCCGCGAAATGTGTTGCGAAAAAAAAAAAGAAAGAAAACGCCTACTTGTCTGTTCTTCTGTATCGAATATTCATCTGCGATGTGCGATGTTCGCGGTTGTTAACTGAGAACTAAGCAGGCGAGCAGTTTTTGCTTAGAACGAACGAATTTACCTTCGGGTCAAGTCGCGCTGGCGCGCAATGCGTACGAAAGTGCTTACGTCGGCGCTGAGCGAGCCACGCGCTCCGGTGTTCCCGCAAATCTCCCCGTGCAAAACAAATTGGTCCATAATAGGAAATGCTCAAAGACCGTTTACCAGTGGCTTACAACTTTTGGGAGATCGTCTTCCAGTAATAGGCATTCTGCAGAACTAGGAAGACAAGGAGTATACAAATAGGTTGACCAAACTAATCCGTCAGTGACTTATTGAAACGTGAATAGGAAATTCAGTGATCAATATATTTAGCTGTAAGAAACTGATCAGTGTTTTCAGACAGCTATTGAGAAAGCAGAATTACCAAACCTGTTATTGCAATATAGTAGCAGTTAAAATAAGAATTTGGATTGTTAAATCTTTGTGCCATATTTTTAGCATAAATCCTACAATAAAATATAATAAGGGTTGACGTACATGAATTGAAAGCACTGTTTTGTGGAAAGAGTGCTGAAATTTGTTCCTGCAATTTCGTTGTGTGTAAGCATAAAACTTCTATTACTTCCATTTTTTTCCAGACCACAGCTCCAGCTCGGATAACTCCACCTCGTCTGTGTTAGGGTATGCGAAATGTGCTGCCGTCAGTATTTCAACCGGTCTCGCTTAATGATATTTTTTTGAATGAGTAATCACAGATAACTGCTGCGACAAACGATTTGCGTTGGTAAGATTGCCTCATGCGAAGTCAAAAAAACCTGACTTTTGCTATTCAGAAATTGTAAGAAGCTTTATGTATATGCGCCTATATAATGTGCAGTTTGTACTGTAGATGCGAGATACTGAGGTCTGCAATATTCTTTTGTGTATTGTATCTCTTGCAGTACAAATGTTGCTAATAAAATTGCAAAATAAAGCACATTTCACTGCCTGTTATTCTCCTGCCGAAACGCAATAGCCACACGCTATGGCATGCTGGCTAACGTATCATGACGAAATAGGGTAAAAGTTTAGCAAATACAGATGTGCTGCTGGCATTTATTCAATACGTGAACCACACACGCAAAAGGAAATTGTCATTACAAAAAAGAACAGGCTGAAAATGACAGCCGTTATAATAATGCAGACTGTAGCAGCAAACGGAACTCGTGCTAGTTTCCTTTTCCGTCTACCGAGAAAATCGCACACTCGTCAAGAGCATTGCAGATAAGCGGGATGGCCGCCTCCCCCTCGCGCATCAGCAAAACCGTTGCCCTAACAGCAGGCTTCATTTTTTTCTTTTTTTTTCTTTCTCAGAAGTATAGCCTACCAAGCACCAGGGGAGAAACTGGCACTCGTGGTGCAATTCCCGTTTACCTGGTGGGTATACCAGCTGACATAGCCGTGACTTAGGCGTTGCTCAGTTTAATATCCAGTTCACCACGCGGCGCGCCGAATAACCTTTAACGCGACAGCGTTAAAAGGGCCCCGTGTCGCAGAAAATCCGGCGCGGTGTCGGCGTGGGCGCGCCGGCGTCGGTGGTTGAGAAAATCATCCCGAAGCACCCCGACCTCGCAGGCGCTCCGCGTGGCGCAAGGCGTTAGTGAACAAAAATTGAATTTCTCAAAGGAAAATCCGTCAGAAAAATCGTAAAGTATGACTTAACCACTGCCTAAAGACATGATAGCATCGGATTGTAATTTGAATGTACGAGAAAACATAATTCTGTTGCGAGGAAATTCAAACATAAACCCATTTTCTAGTATTTCTACCATACCAACAACGGCGCGCCAATGTAGGTTACTTGCAAAAACACGATTTAGATCACGCTCGCCTCCTCGGCAGCGTAAAGCCCCGTGATCAAGTGGCTTTACGGCAGCGTACGGAGCGTAAAACGGCAGCGGCGCGCAGAGGCGAAGGTGGAGAAAAAAGAAAGCTGCAGTTGCCGGGAAGCCTGACAAGCATTCAGGGCTCTTTGAATGGTATCGCGTTCCACTCTTAAAGGCGAAGCTTAAGTGTCCCTCCTCCACATTTTTTGTTCAATTAAATCGAATTCTGAGGTTTTACGGGAAAGAACCACGATCCGATTGTGAGGCACGTCGTAGTGGGGGGATTCGGATTAATTTGGACAACCTGGCATCTTTAACGTGCACCCAATGCACGGTACATGAGCATTTTAAGCGCGAAGTATTTCTTGGCGAACATTTGCCACTTTGAGAGTATCTATCAATCTATCTATCTAGCCGCCTACGTCTTGGTGCTCTCATGGTCGTTTTATTAACTTGGTAGGCTCCCCGCACACTGCTTCGCATAACATCGATTCCTACAGCGCGTGGGATCTGCCGGCTTTTTGCATTCCGCTCCCATCGGAATGCAGCCGCCGCGGCCGGGATTGAATCCGCGGACCTCGAGCTCAGCAGCGGACCTCGAGCTCGAGCCCACAGCCATATTGGGGTATCGCGGCTGGTTCTGTTTTTGCTTTTTTTGTTAAATTATAAACGAAGGTGCCTGCTTTACGTTTCTACTGTGCACCGCCTACACCAACATGGGTTGCGCGCGAAGCTGCGGGCAATCTAAACCGCCCGACGCGTGGTACGAGTAACAGATTCTGCCCAGTGCTTGTTGGTGACCAGGGCTCAGGCTTCTGGTGATACTTGTAATTCAAAAGGACTACAAAAGTGGTTTTCTTTTCTTTCTGCTTTTTTGTGCATTTAGACGGTTTGTCGCTTGCGCGTCGCTATCTGATGGGTAGCAGCAATTACACACAAGGTGCATCTTGTAACAATTTCGATTATATATACGAATCTCTCGCGTCTCCGGAGAGCTTCTGTGTGATAAAGCTTCCTTCGATAACGAAGCAGAGTAAATCAGCTGAACGCCCACACCATATGCGCATTCTCTCTCCTCGCAGAAATTTTATTTGTTTCTGTTGCCGGCGGTAGGAGAAGCTCCCAAATCAGCTCTGAAATGTTGCCACTTTCCATTTCTATGATATATATTGAGAAGAGGTTTATTGGCGGTGTCCGTCAAGGACGCTACGAGTTCAAGGTACGGTGAAGCAGCGTGGGCACCGTCTCCAAAGACACCAGCGACAAGCAGCGCGAGCAGAGCGGGCCGAGCGTTGGCGATGCCGCTGGACGAACGCGTGTCTTCTTCTTCACAATATATATATATATATATATATATATATATATATATATATATATATATATATATATCTTGACACGTACTTTCTAAAAGGCCACTGGTTATCTGCTCTGCGCCCATTACATTACCTTTCCAACTCCACTTATTACCCTTCATTTCAACTAAAATATCGCAAGTTGCTCTCAAATCAATACTGCCGTCTTCCTGTCCGTCACGCCTCACTTTGTGCCGTCTTTCGCGCTTCACCGTACTCAAATATGCATCACCAACTGGCTCAAAATTCCACCCTTCTGAAGTTTACACCTATCATTCTCCGTTCCACCGCACGTAGCGCGGTCCTTGGTTTCTATAGGCAAGTTTCTCTGTTACCATCAGAGATAGACCACCGTATACGTTAGCACCGGTATAATGCACTGGTTGTCTGGTTTCCTTTTCAAAGATAACGGCAAGAGCGCTGATATGTTTTCATGTAGATAATAACAAACTGTATACTGAAGGTATATTGTAGGTTATCCTGTGCACCACGTAGGGGGGGGGGGGGGGGGATGCAATAACTTGGCTCGTTCAAGGGTGTGATTGAAACATTCTTGACGTGTTAGACGCCGTGAATAGCGAAGTCTGCAGAGCGTCACAATGGCTAGAGAGAGAAGCAGCCGTTCTAAAAGAAGCGCGCATTCCAGTCACGTCGGTGCTCGCCCCGCTGACGGCAATCCGATTGAAGCTCCACTTGAGTGCTATGAGTCCGCTGACGCCTTTTTCAACAAACAGACGCCGTCGCCCTGGCGAGCATCACCAAGTCCAATGGCCGGTACTGAATGGGGTCAGACTTAATGGGCTTGGTCAGGCTCGCAAATGCAGTGTTATATGTGGCTTCAATCCTTCCCCCCCCCCCCCCCCCCTCCTTATGCGTAAGCGAAAATGCTCAAGAGAGAGGCTCTCTAATGAAAACTGGAGCGGTTTGCCTGGCGGCACGCCTAGCGTGCTAATCGGGATTCATGTGATGATAACTAAAATAATACACACAGAACATACGAGGGCTAACGTCACAGGTACATTTCTTGTTAAGGATGTTAGCGCAACATCAGGTGGAATTGCCAAGTGCTCATTTACATCGTAAGCAGGCATCTGAACCTACGCGTGAAGCACACAACGCACGCGTTTTTGAAAGAGCAGTGACAAAAAACGCAGTCAGGCTAGAATGGTAGGTTACTTTTACGAAGTTCTCTCTGTGTGTTTCGCCGCAATATGATGGTTTATTAGCGGATGAAATATACACCAACGGTCGCCTGTTCAATTTCTCGGCCTAACATTAGCGTCAGTGACGCAATATTTTGACGTCACAAATTCACAATTTTTTTTTCACAACGCGCTTAGGCGGCTTGGTGGACATGGCGTTCTAGTGCGAAGCGCAAGGTCACAGTGTAGGTAGCGCACAAACGAGAGATAGGGACACCCGTAGCGCTCGTTTATCGTGTGCTGCCTACATCGAACCATGCAGCACCAACTCGCCCAAACTAGTGTCCTTGGCGTACAAACTACTTTCCGACTGGTGGACAAGCGCCCCCCTCTTACTCTCCCCTTCTCTCTCTCTCTCTCTCTCTCTCTCTCTCTCTCTCTATATATATATATATATATATATATATATATATATATATATATTTGCCATTAGCCCTCTGCTATTCGGAGACACCGGCACCACCCTCATCATGCGGTTATCTATTTTCACTGCTCTGGCTCGGCCCCATCGGAACCCTCTCCACTTGAGCGTGCCCCTCGCCTATTGTCAGCCAATTAGATAAGAAAAACCGCTCGGTGTAGGAATGTTAATCGTTTTGACAGCGAACAATGGTAACCTCCTATATACGAGCGAGCGTTCGATTGGGCGGTTCAGACAACGCTGCGAGTCACCGCCCGATGCTTGCGTCGCCAGTTACGTAAATTTGACGTCAGGAGATTAGAATAAAAACTAAGCGGAATAGTTTTACGTGATAAGGCCCCATAGCGCCCCTTTTTATGTACGCACACATTTTACGTACAGTGAATATTACGATTCCCCCATGTACAGACTCGAATACTGCTTCATTTCCAGCAAAGCTACAAGTAGAAATAATCTTTCTAGATGGAGTTTTTTCTCAAATAATCTAATTTAATACAGACAACGGCATAGGTTGTGTCGCTGACCAAAGACCGCTAGGAGTAGGGGAATAAACGAAGCTGGTGCCTCCGCGAAACAACAGGAAAGGCTCACAGCCAGACAGAAATGATAATGACAGTGACATACGAAATGAAATGATACTGACATACGCGAGTTTAAGGCATGTACCAGGTCCGTTGGCACGAAGCTGAATAAACTTACTGAGACTCTTTGTGATTGTGTTGACAATGTCAATACGCTGTAACAAACAGTTAACGATTTACAAATGAAAGCGGATGACCTTGAAAATAGGAGTAGATTGCTAACATCATTGTTTACGACTTGAGAGAAGATACGGGTGAGAAGGATGAGGTGCTGCACAAAACTGTGTATGAGCACACTTTAACCTATATAATGAAAGTGTCCAATGTAACAATTGAGCACATACATAGAATTGGAAGACACAATGAGAGAAAACGCCGGCCAATTATTTCAAGCTCTTGGAGTGCAGAGACAAAGCCACAATCCTTAAGAACTGCATGGAGCTCAACGGCACCCCATACAGCATCTCTAAGAACTTATCGCCCCCGTGTACACCTTATCATCAAAAAACTTTTGGGCCAGCACAAAACAAAAGAGGTGTGCCAATGATAACGGAACCCTTACCTTTCAAGATAAACGGTAAACTCTTCTGATGGGATGAAGCTCAGGTGAAACCGATTCCGTTTAGGCCACAATAGTTAGGCCGCTCTATTCATGATCGTGTGTTTCAGTCATAAGCAACGTAGAACTCGAACTTAATCCAGCCACGCCAAAACAAACAGCCAGTTCGCAGTGTTGAACCTCAATGCCAGAGGTCTCCAAAACAAATACGATGATATTGAAATTATCCTCCTAACCTACGATCCAGATGTCACAATAATAACAGAAACGTGGCTAAACACCCGCCGTGGTTGATCAGTGAGTATGGTGCTGGGCTGCTGAGCACGAGGTCGCGGGATCGAATCCCAGCCACGGCGGCCGCATTTCGATGGGGGCGAAAGGCGAAAACACAAACACCCGTGTACTTTATAGATTTAGGTGCACGTTAAAGAACCCCAGGTGGTCTAAATTTCCGGAGTCCCCCACTACGGCGTGCCTCATAATCAGATCGTGGTTTTGGCACTCTGACGTACTGATTCACTGTTCTCTTTCTTTTAATCTGAAACAGGTTGTAGATACGCCTACGCGTGTGACAGCAAACACATGCTCTGCTCTTAATCTTACCTTTGTCTCCAGTGCACTTAGCGATTCTGGTTACACAGTGGACAGTTTTCTCGTTATATCTGATCACAAGCTAGTAATATAATGCTAGTAATCAAGGAGTACAGGAGGCATACGTGAATATCTTGGGAAATATCTACAAAGATTCCACAGCTACATTGGTTCTCCACAAGAAAAGTAGAAAGTTACCTATCAAGAAAGGGGTCAGGCAAGGAGACACAATATCTCCAATGCTATTCACTGCATGTTTAGAAGTATTCAAGCTCTTAGACTGGGAAGGCTTAGGAGTGAGGATCAACGGCGAATATCTGAGCAACGTTTGGTTTGCAGATGACTTTGTACTATTGAGCAACGATGGAGACGAAAAGCAACAAATGATTGAGGACCTCAACCGAGAAAGTGTAAGAGGGGTTGAAGATTAATATGCAGAAGACAAAGATAATGCTCAATAGCCTCGCAAGGGAACAAGAATTCAAGATCGCCACTCGGCCTCTAGAGTCTGTAAAGGAGTACGTTTATCTAGGTCAATTACTCACAGGGGACCCTGATCATGAGAAGGAAATTTACAGAAAAATAAAATTGGGTTGGAGTGCATACGGCAGGCATTGCCAAATCCTGACTGGGAGCTTACCACTGTCGTTGAAAAGAAAAGTGTACAGTTATTGCATTCTACCGGTGCTAACATATTGGGCAGAAAATTAGAAGTTAACAAAGAAGCTGGAAAACAAGTTAAGGACCGCACAAAGAGCGATGAAACGGCAAATGTTAGGCCTAACGTTAGGAGACAGGAAGAGAGCGCTGTGGATCAGAGAACAAACTGGGATAGCCGATATTCTAATGGACATTAAGAGAGAAAAAAAAATGGAGCTGGGCAGGCCATGTAATGCGTAGGGTGGATAACCGGTGGACCATTATAGTTACAGAATGAGTACCAAGAGAAGAGAAGCGTAGTCGAGGACGGAAGAAAACTAGGTGGAGTAATGAGGTTAGGAAATTTGCAGGCGCAAGTTGGAACCAGCTAGCGCAAGAGAGGGGTAATTGGAGATCACAGGCAGAGGCCTTCGTCCTGCAGTGGACATAAAATATAGGCTCATGATGATGATGATCATGATAATAATAATAATACAGCAGGATGGACAAATGGGCTAGTTGATTGACATTCATCTTGAGAACTTTCTGAAGCGCAACAAGAATACCAAAGACAGAGAAGCGCCTTGTCCTGTCGTTTCTCTATCTTTTGTCGTTTCGTGGCGCTTTAATAAAGTCATAATCTAGGCTTCTTCAAAATTAATGTGTTGCGTCTCGTCACGTACGTCACAATAAAACAATGTATGACTTCAACCATGCCGATAATGAAAGTATACTAGATCTTCTTCAGTTGGAATATATATATATATATATATATATATATATATATATATATATATATATATATATGACAGTTTTACTAGTAAACACGTGAATCAGCCACCGTGGTTGCTTAGTGGCTATGGTGTTGGGCTGCTGAGCACGAGGTCGCGGGATCGAATCCCGGCCACGGCGCCCGCATTTCGATGGGGGCGAAATGCGAAAACACCCGTGTACATAGTTTAGGTACACGTTAAAGAACTGCAGGTGGTCCAAAGTTTTGGAGTCCCCCACTACGGCGTGCCTCATAATTAGATCGTGGTTTTGGTACGTAAGACACCATAATTTAAAACACGCGAACCGGCTTATGGCTGTATTAAAAAATAAAATAAGAAAGAGTGCCTACATGCATTTCAAAATATGTGCGTCTGAGACAAAGAAAGAAAGAAAAAGAGACTAAGAGCATTGATCAGACGGGATATACAACTAAAACGACGAATCAAGCGGCTGTCACAGAAGGAAAAACAGCGGCCGACGTATTCAAAATGGGATGCTTTCTAGTGTGTGCAGATATACCGCGGGAAAAATTCAAGGATCTAGATGCCACTTATTTAACGCGAAAATACACAACTGCCTTACGAGCGACCGCAAGAAGTTTTGGTTGTACTTGACTGACAAGAATGAACCAGTAGGCAAATCGCGACATGAATGAAGGCTCCTACCTGACTGATGCACTTGACATTGCGTCATGTTTTAACGATTACGTTCTTTTTCTGTATTTTTTGTGCTGTAACACTTCTGCAGCACCCTTTGAGTGCAGCAGTTTGAAGGTATCAGGTCTTGTAATCAGCGAGCAAGGAATTTTTGCAGGTTTACTTAACTTAAACACACACACACACACACAAAAAATCAAATGGACCTGACGCTATTCCGAATATTTTCTTTTTTATATTAGCTGAATGGTGCTCGAAATACCTTTACATTACATTTACTAGTATTCTGGATGAAAGAGAGATTGCTCACGATTGGACGAAGGCAAAGGATGTACCGATTCACAAATCAGGCGACAAACGAGCATTACAGACCGTTTTCCTTATTATGCTTTTGTGGTAAAGTAATGGAGGATTTTATTTTCAAACACCTAAGTTCCAACTTAAAGTCCAGCAACATTTTGCAGTCAGGCCAACACGGGATTTGTCAAGCCTTATCGACGGTGACGCAACTAATTCATACTATTGACAATTTCGCAGCAGCTCTAGATGAAGGCGGTGAAATTAATATTATTTTCCTAGACTACGAAAGGGCCTTCGATAGAATATCCCATATCAAACTCATGCCAAAACTACGGAACCTTCTAAAGAATGATAAGATACTGCGTTGGCTTGACTCGTATCTTTTAAACAGACACCAGTGTGTTCAGACGGGAGCATCTAAATCATCCTTGTTGCCAGTTTTATCCTGAATCCCGCAGGGGTCAGTTTTAGGACTACTTCTTTTTTATTTATTTACGTGACCTGTCCTTCGCTTCTCATGTAAATAGCCGTTTCTTTGCAGATGACTGCACTTTGTATCAAAGCATTAAATCCGAAAATGACCTGGTTATTCTTCATAGCTGCAGTGTCCGACTGGTTGCGCACTGGGTACATGAATATTAACATTTCAAAATGCGCACACATAACTGTGACGCGAAAGAAACAACACTTTCACCATTTCAAATATGAGATCAACAACGAAGAAATCACACCAGTTAGAGAATTCAAGTATCTATTCAACTATCTATACGTAGACTATACGGTATCGGCTGTATCAAAGAAATTCTGGCTGCTAAAGCACCGACTGAAGCATGCCACGAGCAAAACAAAATTGGTTGCCTACACATCCCTTATCCGTCCGGCTCTCGAATATGCCGATTTGGGACCCTGATGTAAAAAGTGACACCAGCCGTATATAGAAAAGGTGCGAAACAAAGCACTCCGATTTTTCTTAGATTTATCTTTGGGACATCAGTAATGCCCCAAACGAGGTCAAATGCGTATCGTTACTATTTTTTTTCCGTGAACAATATCGTAATGGAACTCCCACGTGATGTGAGGCAGGTAACGTCAGGGAAATCCTTTTTATTGGCCATGACTCGTCTTCTCTAGCAGTTTTGCATTTACTTTTGTCCCTTGTAAAGGTCCTTATATTATGTTTGTGTTTTCGTTTCATTTTTACTGCTTTGGTGAAGTGCCTTATGCGCCTGCGATCTTGTTCTGCTTGTTAATCATTAGTCTGCTAGTTACATTATTTGATGTCCTCTTTGGTGCACTGACTTGTGATACATTAGCACTTGTTCATAAAGCTGTAGCACTTTTGCCTTGGCTGCCAAAAGGAATAAATAAATAAATAAATAAATAAATAAATAAATAAATAAATAAATAAATAAATAAATAAATAAATAAATAAATAAATAAATGTAGTTAAGTGGCTGCTAATTACCCATCACATTACGTCAAGGGCAGGCCACTAAATAAAGAAACCACAAACCGTAGTTTTCCTGGTCTCTTCAAACTACTTCAAAATACCCTTCCTGTCGGAGCCGGGCGGTCGCAGTCCATACTGTCAAGCCACTGCAGTCGTCGGCGCATAACTGACCGTCCACATGGCACTGCGTACAAGGCTTTGTTGCTTTCAGTACGGTTTGTACAGCTGGGTGCGCTGCACCCCGTTATACTGGCTCACAAGTTGTGCCGGTATGGTGCTGTTCATATCACTTCACCGCACAAGACAAGAGAGGACCGCCGCGCTTCTCACCAGCGATGTCGACTGCACGAAAAAGAAAAGTCGGGGCTGAGTTCTTGACATTCCAAGAGCAATAGCGGCGGAAGTAAGCCTACGATAAAATCGGTCAGCAAGTGCCCGATATGCTTTGTGAAGACACATCTGAAACGTTCCGCATGTCTGATAAGCAAACATACAATAATAAATAGTGTTATAGGTGTAGTAGCAATATGCGTGCTATAAATCCGAGAGAGTAGTGAACGGTCTTTCAATTATTCGGACGGTTCGATGGAGTTTGCAACGCAAGTCGGCATTATCAGCAGTAGGTCTTTTGTGCACATCCCCGGATTTTGACCATACTTTGAATCGAGCCGCAGCATTTACGTGGGCAACGCTCTTAATGTGTAACGCTTATTAACGCTTAGGTTACTGCTCCAAAACAGTTGTAATCAAGCGGAAATGAAAGTAATAATTTTTGTTTCCGTGACAGCAGTTCGCGTGAATCCCCTCCTCCCGTCTTTCGCCTGTAAAGCGTACTTTATGATTTGCTTTTGAGTAATGCTAATAAGCCAACTTTACATTTAAAGCTTTCAAACGGCGTTATACGTTGTATGCCTACTGTCCACGCTCAACTTGTCCGACGGAACTTCTTACAGCAACAATGACAGTATAAGACCAAGCGGGGCCATACATTTCTCGCACCAAGGCGAATAAATGTGCGGTATAGTTGGAATGCATTGTTCGTGAATTTGCGAACGCCGTTTGACACAGATACCGCTACTTCTCAAACTATAGGTCAACGTTAAACCAGCTTAAATTGGCAAAGCAGTCTTTCCACACCCAATTTTTTTTTATTTGGCGGAAAAGAGTAGGACAAAAAAGATTAAGGAGAATATGAAGCCAAATTTCGCGTCGAAACTTCATTGCGGGCATGTAAGCGTTACGCTTCGGATTGAAAATTAACACTTCAGAATGTAAGGTAATGAGGATATCGCACATTTCTAGCACCGCATGACGGTCCTTCTTACACTCTCACACACTCCACTAATAGCTGTTACTTACTACAAGTTCCTAGGTGCTTACATAACGCGTGACTTCTCTTGGTTTTCGCCGGTCATGCTATCTGTTCACGGAATAGGAAAGAAATCAACAATGCCGACAGTCGCTGTCAAACAACTAACTTTGTCCTACATTAACGATAAATACCGTGACATTTGCCCTGTGTTTGTAGACGACTTATTCCTACTACAGCAACAATCGTGATGCCTTCAAGTGGTTTAAACCGATGCTTCAAGAACGGTCACAGAACATGTTCAACATTAGTTTCAATATTTGCAATATTTTCAGATTTTAAGTCAGCTCTGCAAAGAGTCGCGCATATCCCTTGAAGAGAGGCGGGGACGAGCAACTGATCACACACATACATAGCTCTGCTGTATGAGGGAGCACGCGAGAAGGGTCAGGCCATAGTGCTCCAGTAGATACCAAGCTAAGGCGAAATCTTAGGCAGTAAGTCAGCAGACACGGAAGCAAAGCTTGCGCATACCGATGCCAACTCAATAAACAATCGCCTTCTTCGGACAGGACGTTCCGTCACTGCTCTCCTGTGCAATGCGGAGCGCCTACAGTTTGCACTGGGCCAATACCAACTCTCTCCAAGATTCTCAGACTTAACGTTCAGGATTCCACCAAAAGTCAAAAAGAACTTGCACACCTACACTACACAGACTGAGACTCGGTGTGGCGTGTACCCGACATCATCTTCATAAAGAAAGCCACAAAAATGACCCCCACTGCCAAGCACTCCAGGGGCAATCTCGGACATCCTCTGCGACTGCCCTGATTACCACACTTCACGCCACATTGTCTGCTTTGGCCGACGGACCCCTTTCGGAGCAGAAGATTTTGGGGCCATAGAACAGCAGTCGAAGTGCATTGCGAGCAAGCACAGCGCTCTTGACGTTCTTAATGGAGAGCGGCCTCACCTCCAGGCTCTAGAACTACATGACAGGCGCCTGCGCATTGTGACGTGGGTGAGGTGTGTGCGCATAACATGGATGCTTATCGCACAAGTACATACCGTAGTTAACTGCACACAATGATCGTCATCCGCACTCCTTCTCTATCCTTACCCTTCTCCCTACGCAGAGTAGCATGCCGGAGACAAAGCTCCTCCAGCCGACCTCTTTGCTTTCCTCGCAATAAAATGTTCTTCCCTCTTTCTCTGTTTCCGCACGTAAATTATGTGTGCAACATTGGCAATGGAATGCTCGGATACATACGCCCAAATTTCTCTTCTTTTCCATCCAACCTTAACCTCCCACTTTACAAGTAACTTGTCCACTCTAAGCTAGAGTACGCGTGTTATCTGCGGTATCTTACTAACGCGACGTGTATGCGTGCTCTCCAAGCTATATGAAATCAGGCTGCTCGTTTTAACGCGATAGCGTTAAGGGCCCCGTGTCGCAGAAAATTCTGCGTCGGCAACCGGCGTCGGCGTGCGATGTCGGCGGGTGGCGGAGAAAATCATCCCCAACCACCCCAACCACCCCGACCACGCAGGCCCTCCACGTGGTGCAAGGTTTTGGTGAACAAAAATTTAATTTCTCACAGTGAAATCCGTCAGAAAAATGGTAAAGTACGACTTTACAATTCGGCGTCGGATTCGCCGTCGGATTGTTTAGCAATCGGGGTCGGATTGTAATTTGAATGTACGAGAAAACCTAATTCTGCTACGAGGAAACTCAAACACAAACCCCTTTTCCAGCATTTCTACCAGACCTACAGCCGCGCGTTCGGGTACTTGCGAAAATGATAACCGCTCGCATCCTAGGCAGGTCAAATTGGGACTTCGCCTGCTAATTCCTTTTGGACACGCACGCGCGTCGGGGCAATAGCAAACAATTAATAAAATAATAAGAAAAGGTGCTAGGGCCTTCACATTTTAATATAAGACCACTTATATCGGCCCTGGAAAAACGTCTTTCCAGCAATGCATTTCTGTTTAAATATGAAGCCGACTTTAAGGGGATCGGTGTAAGCTTGGTCTTTGTAAGCTGGCTTTCCCACGTTCAGTGTTGCAGTGAATGAAGCCTACTTGCCGTATGCGAACGATGCGATGCGAACGGGTCCCGATAACGCTATCGCGTTCTACTCTTAAAGACGAAGCTTAAGCGTCCTACAATTTTTTACACTCTTTAATTATTACCGTACTGCCTTCAGTGGCGGCTAGCCTTGGTTTACCTAACTGATCGTTACGCCGTAAATGTTCTCGGTGGTGTTGACACCAATCCAGTTTTAAAGAAACAGTTCTAGCTTCTACCGACATCACGTAGTGATCGTAGTTCCAAAGTTGGCATTGCTCGTTGTAAGCACTGTCCCGCCTCCATTGCTTCTTGTCGCTTTCAAGAATGCTATCATAGATACTGCTAATAATACCACTCCTCCGTGCAATGTCATAAACGGTCTTGGTGCTGCATATTTTCGTATGCCGAGGTACTACGACCAAAAATAGTTTGCGGACCACGTGATCTCAGAAAACGCTAAATATCCGAGCAGCCTTTAAAAGTAGCCAGTAAAACCGTACACCACAATGTTGTTCGCATTACCAGTAGAGGCTGGAAATGGAAATGGGCTGCGTTTTGAGGCTGCCGAGATGTTCAGCTTTTTGTCAGATCCCTTGGTCCGTAAACGTTTTTGGTCAATAAATAGTACATAGCCTTAGCATACGCACTCCCGACACGGCACAGAATGTATTGCATGAAACCAGAGTACGAGTTGCGAGAATGCAATGGTGATAATGACCAATTCGGTCGTTCGCGCCCAGATGCCAACGCCTAACGCTGATGCATGCCTTGCACGAAAGGCAAATAGCCGGGAATTGTTTTTACGCTGATAAATTTGAAATTTATTTAAGTATTTATATATTCACAATACTGCAGGCCCTTCTCGGGCCCATGTAGGAGTGTATACATGGTTAAAACTGTACAATATGGAATGATGCACAAAATGTTTACTACAGCCTTGGAAATGAGATTAAGAAATGATGAGAAAAGAGGAACGCGACTATGACAGTGCAAATAAACATGAATAAATCGCCTCAGAACAAAGAACATATGCTAAAATAACCAGATACAGAGACAGAGGCTCAATTTGCTGTAAGGAACGGTTCACATATAATTGGCTTAAAGAATGTTGGGTCAGAGAACATATGGTCTCAAATAACAATAATAGCGATTGCTACAAAACATATATATGTAAAATGAAAAACGTTGAAAACCTTGGTGCGGAAAATTTTCGCCATGGAAAATCAAAATTGTGAGTGCTGTTAATAAATGCATCAACAGAGGCAGCGTTTACAGCATCGCCAGGTGTCTCGTCCATTGGGACGAGACACAAGAACTAGTGAATACTTGTGAGTGCAATTATGAATTTGACATTGGCGTATGGACTTGTCATGATTCGTTCTAGATTAGTATCTGAAGGGTGCTTGAATAAAAGGAGCCTTTGGTATCCTATAGTTCAGAAGGTCTAACTGTTGGGCAAGTTGGTCTGACATGTTCACTGGAAAACTAAGCGCGAACAAATTAAACAAGGACACAGAACAGACTAGGACAAGCGCTTGTCCTCTATTGTTCCATGTGTCGTCTAATTTATTCGCGCTTAGCTTTCCAGTCGAAATATCCTACAGTGGCCGTGATAAAGTTAATATAAAAATTTGAGTTTAGAAATCATTCTGTGCTGAGCCAGTGACTGAATATCGGCTCTAATATCGTCTAATAGCATCGTAATGCTAGATTGACGCGAATATTGCAAATATATAAATCTCAGTGCTACGTTTTGTATGCGTTTCTTTTTTTTTAAATGCTTCTGGTACGGGGCCCAGATTACATCTGCGTACTCTAAACCAGGTCTCGAAAGAGTTCAGTGTGCATTTAACATCACAAGACGTGTTTCGAAGTCGTCTAAAATGAAGCTTTCTTTTTTTTTCCTTATTGTAGATCGTATTTATACGAGGTTCCCAGTGTAGTGTAAGAGAAGTGAAGCGGATTTGTGAGTGAAAGAGATACTAGCGGTCTTTGCTCTATTCAATTTCATGCCCAATTTATTGGACCACTTGAGTACAGAATTTAAATATTCGTTCATTTTGATTTTGTCCTCTTTTGTATTTATTCTTGCATACACTATGTAGTTATCAACGGATAGGCGAATTTGAATAGACAGGTGAATGCAGGATTGAATATCATTAATGTAGACTAAGAATAAAAGGGGCGTAAGGACAGAGTCCTGCAGGACACCCGAAAAAGCTTCATAAGGGTGCTGTGCCGCAGCTTTGTTTTGTTTTACATTCTTTTAAGCATTTTTCTTTCTACTTTGAATACCTTAAAGGCGTTTTTAGCGTCTCGAGTAAGTATATGTGGAAAAGTCACCCGGAGCGCTTGGACATAGCGGTGATGAACACGTTTTATGTGCTTTATATATGCTGCATCCCTGTCTATGATTAGCGTCCCTGCCTTTCTCTCTTTATATTCTCTCTAATGAGCGAGTAGTGTCCTGAAAGGGAAGAAGCCTAAGCCCCGGATAACAAAGCCATTCGTGCGCAGTATATACGGTTCGTAGAAACGGTCCCCGACCAATCGTCGTAACAAACGACATGGTAGCGAACGCGCAGGCCAGGGACGGCAAGGCCCCAAGAACGAAAAGCTTGATAAATTTGGCCGCTGGTGACCAAGGAAATAATAAAGGGAAGTGGGAGGAGGGTCCACAAAGAAAAGCAGAGTTTGGCCGGATTCCACATGGCCACTAAAAAGCACGACAAGTCTGTGTCAGCTTTATAACTTCATACTATCACAATTATTTTCTTTAACACTGGTCCCAAGGCTAGGCTGATAAGCTGTGCCCGGGTGTATTGTCTCCGAGCGAAAGCTTCAACGTGAAATGTTTTGAAGGGGAGTGAGACTTGCCTGTTTTCGCCGTCGCGCACACGCCGAACGACGGTTGTCTGGAGTTTTCGGGCGCGTGGACCGAAAACTCCAGACTAGTGTCTCGAGGTAGCTGCTAGGCTCGAGACCAATCGAGAAAGAGAGTTTGCATGTTGCCGCGTAGTCGAAGTGCATGCCTGCTTCTTATGTCTTTGCAAGCAGAACTGGGAAAGAGCGACCATTAAGCCATCAGCGCCAGCTGCCATCAGCAAAACATACACGCCTGCTCGTCGATAGGTTTCGCAGGCATGTCGCATGCATGCTCATGGGCGCTCTTGGCCAAACGACCTCGAAAAGCTACCACCGCACGCCGCACATGTAGTCTCGAAAACCGAGACAGTGTTTCGTTTTGTTTTTAGTTCTGGTTTTATTGGTTTCGCAGAATAGAATAATGTTAGTATTAAAGTTATAGACCCTTAACAAGCGTGATTCGGCGTGTACGCTACAGTAAGGACAAGGACGGCAAGGCAGCGCAGGTTACATCTTTAGCAATTTTTCATTGTTCTTTTGTTTGCATTGAATTAAACTAGCGCAGCATTTGTACGATTCATGTGTGCGGCTTGATACAGCAAATGAAAAGACGTAAGTGATATTTCATATCGACGACAAAAAAAAAAAAAAGAATCTCCGCAGAGCAAAGGAACTACACGGAATTTCGGCGCAGTCAAATATTTAAATGCAGTTTTATTATTGCACGGAATAACACGGCTTATGCTACTAGATGGGGTGCAAGATAATTTGTACCATCAGCCAAATTAACCTTCTTGAGAGGCAGCAGCCACACGGAGATGAAGCCCAGGCGGACAATAGTAAGAATGAAAAAAAAAAAAAAAATTCCGGCAGAACCCACGTCACAGTGAATGTCGACGTTAATGCGATTACCATCGAAACAATGTAGCGATACACAGTATATCCAACGCCGAAACGTGCATGCATGCGGCCAGGCTCCTTTCTCGCCCTTCCCAATGCACACGCTACGCCATCTAGCGTCACCGCCGAGCACCAGATAAATTTCATGTACTTTTCGGGGTCTGTCTGTCTAATGTATCTAACCGGTTTCCCGGCAGCCTGGGTCACTGGGTGTCCATGCTCTGATCGGTACAGAGCATTGAGCTGCTGTGCTGAGGAAACCGGGTTCGAGACCAACCGCCGGACCGACTTGGGTCACTGGCTTTGCGCCACTGGGTATGTTCCAACCCTTAAGTGAACCTCTTCGACGCCAACTTGGGTAACTATGTGCCACATAGTCTGCGCCACTTTTCAATGGCAAAATAAAATCATGTATAATTTATCCGGTTATGGGGGAAATCGAACCTGCGTCATATACAGGGTGTTGTTTTTTAGACAATACCGATTTTTTAAATAATAAGGCTATATGCGCCGCGAACGTTTTTGAAGCCGAGTTCCTCGGCGAGGCGGACATACTTTGCCGCTTCTAATGAGGGAGTGACTTTGTAGAAGCTTAGTGGGCCTTCCTAATTTGGTTGCACCTGGACTAGTATAACCACACTAGCTCTCGGCAATATGTTTTTCTGCCGATGTCAGGAGCCACTTCACTTCATGCCATGGTAAGAAATAGGCTCCGAATAATGAATACCTTCTTCAGGAAGCGCAGCAACAGGAAGGGGACCTGGAAAAGTCCTAATGGAAAAACAAGGAATGAAATAGATTTCATACTCTCTGCCGATCCCAGCATAGTGCAGGATGTAGAAGTGTTAGGTAGGGTAAAGTGCAGTGACCATAAGTTACTGAGGTCTAGGATTTATCTCAATTTGAAGAGAGAAAGAATAAAATTAGTGAAGAAGAAACAGGCCAACCTAGACGCAGTAAGGGTAAAAACAAACCAATTCAGGCTGGTGCTTGCAAACAATATGCAGCTTTAGAACAGGAAGTTGAAGACAACGTAGAGGTAATGAATGAAACCGTAACTAGGAAGCAGCAATTGAAGTGGGAGGTAAGGCACCAAGGCAACCAATAGGTTAGCTCTCCCCAGTAACAAATTAAGGACCTAATAAAGAAATGGCAGAACATGAAAGTGGGAAACTCGAGAGATTAGATAGAATTCGCTGAACTGTCGAAACTGATCAACAAGAAGAAAGTAAGGGATATCCGAGATTATAACGTGCAAAAGATAGGGGAAGCAGTAAAATATGGATGCAGCATGAAATCAGTGAGAAGATAACTTGGCATAGGACGAGGCAAAACGTATGCACTCAAAGATAAGCAGAGTAATATAATCAGCAATTTCGATGACATAGTAAAAGCAGCGGAATAATTCTATACTGACCTGTACAGTACCCAGAACAGCCAAGCTACTTTCATTCGAATACAGAGGCTCCTTCTATAACTAGCGATGAAGTTAGATGGGCCTTGAAAGACATCACCAGGGGGAAAGCTGCTGAAGAAGATGGAATAAGGGTCGATTTGATCAAGGATGGAGGAGATATGATACTTGAAAAGCTTGCGACCCTTTATAAGCAATGCCTCACGACTTGCCGCACCAGAAAGCTGGAAGAACGCCAATTTTATACTAATCCATAAGAAGGGAGACGTGAAAGAACTGAAGAATTATAGATCCATTAGCTTGCTTTCAGTATCGTATAAAATATTCACCAAGATAATTTCCAATAAAATCAGGGCTACACTTGACTTCGATCAACCAAGAAAACAGACTGGCTTCAGGAAGGGATATTTTACAATGGATAATATCCATGTCATCAATCAGGTAATCGAGAAATCTGAGTAGCACAATCAACCTGTCTGTATGGCGTTCATAGATAATGAAAAGGCCTTTGATTCAGTAGCGATACCAGCAGTCATAGAGGCACTGCGTAATTAAGGAGTACAGGAGACATACGTGAATATCTTGGCAAATATCTACAAAGATTTCACAGCTACCTTGGTTCTCCACAAGAAAAGTAGAAAGTTACCTATCAAGAAAGGGTTCAGGCAAGGAGACACAATGTCTCCTATGCTATTCACTGCATGCTTAGAAGAAGTATTCAAGCTCTTAGACTGGGAAGGCTTAGGAGTGAGGATCAACGGCGAATATCCCAGCAACCTTCGGTTTGCAGATGACATTGTTATGTTCAGCAACAATGGGGACGAATAGCAACAAATGATTGAGGACCGCAATCGAGAAAGTGTAAGAGTGGGGTTGAAGATGAATATGCAGAAGACAAATATAATGTTCAATAGCCTCGCAAGTAAACAAGAATTCAAGATCGCCAGTCAACCTCTAGAGTCTGTAAAGGAGTACGTTTATCTAGGTCAATTACTCACAGGGGACCCCGATCATGAGAAGGAAATTTACAGGAGAATAAAATTGGGTTGGAGTGCATACGGCCGGCATTGCCAAATCCTGACTGGGAGATGACCACTGTCGTTGAAAAGAAAAGTGTACAATCATTGCATTCTACCGGTGCTAACACATGAGGCAGAAACTGGGAGGTTAACAAAGAAGCTCGAGAACAAGTTAAAGCCCGCACAAAGAGCGATGGACGGAAAAGTGTTAGGCCTAACGTTAAGAGACAGGAAGAGAGCGGTGTGGATCAGAGAGCAAACGGGGATAGCCGATATTCTAGTTGACATTAAGAGGAAAAAATGGAGCTGGGCAGGCCATGTAACGCGTAGGATGGATAACCGGTGGACCATTAGAGTTACAGAATGGATACCAAGAGAAGGGAAGCGCAGTTGAGGACGGCAGAAAACAAGGTGAGGTGATGAAGTTGGGAAATTTGCAGGCGCAAGTTGGAATCAGCTAGCGCAAGACAGGGGTAATGGAGATCGCAAGGAGAGGCCTTCGTCCTGCAGTGGACATAGTTTAGGCTGATGATGATGATGATGATGATGATGTCGAATTAATTGCGATTTTCAAGATTTTTAAAAGATGCGTGTGCATGAAAATTTCACTGCCTCCAAATTTGTCATATAGGCAACTGCCTCAAGGCACTAATAAAGAAGTTATATTTTTGTTAATTAGTCTACTGAAGCTATCGTTATTCGCGGCAAAGTGTGTCTGCCTCGCCTGGCCTTTTTATCAAAAATCTGTACTGACTAACAAAAAAAAAAAAAAAACGAGAAAAAGACGACCTATATAAACAGACAACCTGGTCTGAATGCGTCACAAGCGCCACCCGTGGACTTTGCGGCGTCGCCGCTGAATGATACAGCGTGTCCAGAGAGAAAGCGCGAGGCCCAACTGCACAGCTGGGCCTCGCGGTGGCACGCCGCTCTACGGTGGCATTACGCTGTGTCGCCCGATTTCTATACTGCTAATCGCATTAATGTCGACATTCATCACGAGACGGGGTGTTTTTGTTTGCATTGAAGCGCGGCAACATACGCAGTGGCACATAACCGATTACCAAATTTGGTGTCAAAGGGGTTCATTGAAGAGCGACAAATACCAAGTGGCACATGGCCACTGCTGCAAGTTGGCATCAAATAGGTTCATTGAATAGCGGCATACACAGTGCCCAAATTCATGGCTGATTGCAGGAGATTGCATGGATAACCAGGCCATTTGGTATAGATTCATGGTTGATTGGAAGCGGAGACGCACACAATGAAGAAGGAACGAGAAACAACGAGCGCAGACTGGAACTAAATTTTATTCCCAAACAGAATAAATACGTGAGAAAAACATGGAGAGCAGGAAACAAAAGGGAAGGGGAAAATTGCACGAAATACACGTGCCGTCCAGAAACGAAATTTCACGCGATAACAGTGATACCGAAGGTGAACTCACACATGGGTCACTGTTTTTTTTTTCTTATAAAAAAAAGCTTCAGCTATCTCCCTAGTCCGTGAGTCCTGATAGTGATACAGTACTGAAGTGCGTAAAAATTGCAGAACGAAACCACATTTTGCGCAATGAGCAGACAAGTGCAAACCCGGTGCATCCTTTAGTCCGTTGTGGTGCTCGCGCAGACGCACACTCAGGCAGCGCCAAGTCTGCCCAATGTATGGACACCGTTCACTGTTCAGATGGCGCTACGACATTTCATGTTTCGCCCTAGTATTGCCGACGCCGGCCGCTAGAGAGGCGATGAAAATGATACGCCATTCCGAACGACAACGGCTTCCTTATCGTCGCTCGTTTGAGAGGTATGCCCTGCGCTTTGACGATATCAAGCTCACAATTGTTCCCGCTGCTCATGTCGATTGCGAACGCGTGCTATCATATGCAGAGCATGCGCACTTTGATATTTTCACAACTCGGACAGTCTTCTTTCGTGATAAGCGATCGAAAGTATCACGGCGAATGTATACAGCGTCTCTCCAGTTTTGCTGGTTTTGACACTGGCCGTCCCAAAGCTTCACTTGTAGTGGCGCATAGATCGCGCGCAAACTGCAATGCACGGTGCCTATACCTTGTTGCAGGACACAGGAATACAGTAGACAGCATTGCTTCGACAACTGATTTAGCAGTTAGAATGATTAACACCACAACCGTTTTTTCAAAGCACCTGGCTTCTTGTTGTTTTCTTATCAATTACAGAGCAAAACCGCTGCAATTTATTGCTCTAGGAAAAAACTACATCAAAATTAATTTTTTTCTACACCTTTTTTTATCTTATGCGAGGACGCGTGTAAATAAGGCACAGCCGCGAATTTTTGCCGCCGTTTTGTAAAATCATGAGCAGCGCACCTTCCTTTTATTCTTTTTAGAAACTTTTGCGAAGCAAACACCAGAACATTACTACGATAGCCACCTGCTTGTAATCTAGCGATCTGTCTTGAAAAAACATATACCATTGTGTGGTGACATGACGTAGTGACTGCACACTGCAGAAAGTTGACAGCGATACCGGATTTTACCATCTTACAGTGGGAGGACGAAAAATCTACGAAGGGTTTTCTTTTGTTCTCGGAGAAAAAGACCAGCATAAATGTCTTGCATGAAAAGACATTGCAAGATCAAGAAACTGCAACACATTATATCGCGGAACTTCATGCGTGAAACTCAGCCTCCACCCTTTTTTCTCGAACAGATCAATTATCTTAGTCCTTTTCTGCTCAAATAATCAGCAGACAACTAGGAAAAAATAATCAACTACGTATCTGAACACTTCTATCACAAGGCTTTCCAAGTATTTTTCCATAACCCTATCCAAGCAACTATAAAGATATCGCAAAGAACTGGTGCGACTTGAGAACCAATACAAATGCCAGATGTTTGGATGTAAATCTTAGGCCACATACGCAGCGACCCAAGTTGGCCCGACGGTTGGATTCGAACCCTGTTCCCTGAGCACAGCAGCCCGGTGCGTTATCCATTCGACCATGGACTATCGCCGCTCATTCTGAAGCCCCCCCCCCCCCCCCCCCCCGCCAAAAAAAAAAAAAGACAAAGAAAGATGCATGAGTGAATGCATCATTGGCTATTTATGAAGAGTTTTCGTGGAAATACTGTGCTGAGCGGGAAAGTGTTGCTGGTCTGAGATGAAAGCTTGCGTAACGCTTCGATTTGATAAAATGACAGAAGCACGCAGCAGACGTGACGCGGGGCGAGTAAATTGCGTTGCGTAACGCGATATTGAAAGGCTATCGGATTTAGAGCGCGCGCACAGACTCTTTACATCACCTGCTGACTTCCTTTTTTGTTTCCGCATTGCTAGGTCCTGTAACGCCACTTAGGCTTTCAAGTTTCCGCTGGGACATAATTTAATTGCGTAACGCCGTCGCGACGTTCAGGCTGCGTGATTGTGCGCATCACGTCACCTGCCGTTTGTATTCGGATGTTTTTTTTTTTTTGTCTTTTTTACTTTCGACCGGCGTACTTAACTCGTTTTGGCAGCTTACTTGCAGAGTATTTCAAATAGTGACATTGTTTTGCTAATTGCACGTCTTACGCAAGCCGTCCAGCGGCCTCAGTTGCTTGGTGAAAACCAGCGTGTCGTGAAATCATGCCCACATCTCGGTGTGCGACGGTGGTACAACACGGGTGTTTCCCGGGCGCAAAATGTTGTCCCTAGCCTCTGGTCGTCTGCACTTCAGAGACTTTCAACTGGTCGAAAAGGTCCTACTGGATGATGGTCGGATCTAGGACGACCTGACAACGACGCGAGAGCCAATTATCAGATACCTTGAAGTAAATCGCACGGCAGAGAACTTAGCCTACTTGGTATGTACGCTGGTGCTTTCAAAATGATTATTCTGCGCGCCAATAGCAGTTGACGACGCTGTGATAAGAGCGACCTTCACTAGCTATTTGTGGACTGGTTGAAACTGATCAGTCTGTATAGGCGTTCGATGGAGGTGTGTTTAAAGAATTGCTTGTTTCTTATACAGTCGGAGTACATTCGGACACATTGTTATACGTTCTGAGTATGAGATAAAGTGGCATTAAGTGAAAAAAAAAAAACCGTCTGGCCATTTTATCGAAGCGGTTAGCACAGCACTTTATTCATTTCAATTTGAAGGACTCGACCGATGTTAGACTAATATTAAGCGTAACAGAAACTGAAACAGGTTGCATTCTGCGTTTTCCGTCGTTATGAATCCAACAGAAGATACACAATCGTGGCGTGCAGAATAAGTAGAAGAAGAACAAAAGCTTGATGATGACGCCATTAGCTTCGTTAAGGCAACTGTTCTCTTATTTTTAATCTCTTGGCAGGAGGTCATGAAAGAGGCATTGCGGAAAAATGAAAGAAAAGATTTGCGTATAGGTTACCGTGATGCGTTGAGCGGCATCATGACCTTGAAAATTATTATTTTTTGTTTATTTGCTTTCCTTAATGTGCATAGAACTTATATATGTATGCTTCCTTGAAATCAATCTGCAGCGCCAGAGCTTTTCATCCATTCTGTCACTAGGGCGTGACATATATACACATATTGATGGATTAAGTACAAGAACTTCAGCGTAACATGCTATGGTCTTCGGTTGCTTCACAGTTGCGTAGCGTGTGCGAACAGAACAAATAAATTATGAGGTATAATGCCCCGAAGATGCACAATGGACTATGAGGGACGCTGTAGTAATGCCGCTATAGCCCTTCGCGATTGGGGCTAAGAAGCACTTCGCCTGTCTGCCACGCGACTTCACGAAAACCGCTCAAGCTCCCCTTTTCAAGATGACGTGTACACACTGATTATGCATGATTAGGCAGAAGAAAGAAACCAAAATCCTTTACGATTCTATGCCTTTGTCGGCATTAGCCCATCGCCATTGGTCAAACTTTATCGGGTCGCACCCACTACGTCTGTCTGTTACACGACGTCACAAAACCACGAAGTGGACACGTCAAAGTAACGTGTACGCACTAAACATGCATTATTATGCCGAACAAAACTTAATTTTTTTTTAATAGCCGGAGATAGCCCTATTCCGAAAGGAATAGAAGATGGCTTCCCGCAGATCACTCTGGGACTGGATGCTCGGGGCGACCGGCGAAAACACCCTTCCATGCATGCGTATGATCAGAATGAAGTTCGAAACAGAACATCAAGAAACAATTAGAGCATATTCTGAATGAACCACTGCGTACTTATTTAAGCTATGACCGCGCGTAACGAAGTTATGTTAAACGGCGTTTGCTATCCTCGTTCTAGTCTTTCATGGTTTGCCGCTTTATTGCAGCAAATACAACACTCGTCGATAGAAGCTACTCCTCGGTAGCCGAGACCTCAATTCATCTCGCAGCGCTATAAGCAAAAGTAAATGAAATGCGACTTGTAGAACCGACCAGTTGTTTTCTGAGCGGCTGCCATCTTGCGGACGCTGAACGGCATAGATTGGATGCGGAATCGATGTATATGTCGCTACGGCTTCAAAAATCGGAGTACTTGCGTCTATCTTCTACAGCGATTTCTCTTCTGTACTCGTTTTTCCTGAAGTCATTCGTGCGCTGCGCAAAATGCCGCTATGTACTTGCGTTTATATTGAAATACATTCGGGGGAACTGCTTTGGTGTTGAAAGATTATAAAGTAATCGTGCTTGCAGTAGCATGGCATTGTTCATTTAGAAGGATTTGTGTCGTAAATTAGGGTGATATACGGCCGCTCCATAAAAGGTCATGCAGAAACCATCCAAAATGATTACCTAAGTAAGTGACTAGCTTCGTTATCCCGCCCGCTGGTCCATGCATCCCTGAAATGCAATAGATGTACTACCAAGAGTCTGAAGACATCCTGCTTAAGGCTTTAACTATTATTTCAGGATAGATGCATGAAATTGTGTAATGTTTTGAACGAGTAAAAGCAAAAGTTCTCGTGAAGCCACTATAGGCCTAATGATGTTAATCTATCTTTTCCTAGGTTATCGACGTTAGAGATTTTTAGCGTGTCCGGCATCCGCTATATATACGCAGGCAGATCGGGCGAATAGCGGGTGAGCGGGGGCGAAAACGTAAGTGGGCTTCACGTTGCAGGCCACTCACGTTTGCGCCCCCGTTCACCCGCTATTCTGCCAGATCTGCTAGCGTTTAGCGGAACACCGGACACGCTAAAACTCTCCATTGACTGTCAGACTGGAACCACAGTCGACCGCGCACACTACACCGAAATAGTCATTAACAAAGTGTTTCTCGAAGTAATTGCTAGCGCAGCAGTCGATTATGATTGCTAACGTTTCGCTTCGCGGCGCTGAGGGCCGACCTTCCTCATCTGATCCAGTCGCTGCGGTTATTCCTCACGCCTCTTGTCAGTATAACGTCGTCGAACCTTCCTGGCACATAGCGTCCCGTTTCGCGCCGCCGCGATCATCGAGGACCCACTGCGAACTAAGCAAGGGGAAGTGGACCAATCCCAGACGGCGGCACCGTTTCCCTCACTTCTACGTCTCCTGTGTAACTCCGTCGTGACGTCACGCCGATCGCACCACTCGGCGACGCCGGCTCAACCCTCCTCTTCAAGTGATCTACTTCCGTTCCGCTGGGTCAGCTCTACTAAAACCTTCTCCCCCTCTGCACGCCCCTCGCCCCTCGCCAGCAGGTGAGATATGAAAAACCTGTCACGATAGGCAATGCTATTCGCTTTAAAGCGGCCCTGAATCACTTTTTATCGAAGTTGAGAAATGAATTTGAAGTTAAGATAGACTATTTCAGAAATAGTTTGCCACGAAAATTACTTCAGTGCGTTCAGCAGAAGAGGAGTAATTGGCAATTAAACACCCCCTTCGCGGTGCTTCCGCTCCTTCTTCAATGACTTGCACTGCAAAGACTACGGCGGAGTCGGGCTTGACCACAACGCTCCGCCTACTGAACGTCACCGTCGCGCGCAGTTCAAATTTGATTTTGGATGTTCACGTAGACACCACTAACAATTTTGACACCTACGACGCGCCAAACGCGGCTTTCCTCAGCAAGGCGCGCAGTGCGCTCAGCCAGCGGACTCGTCGGGGCACCCCGCTGCGGTCGCGGTATCTACGTAGCAGACCGCAGCTACATGCGACTGCAGTGCGTATGCACAGTCTGGCCGTGCTACGTGGTGCGGACCGGCTGTGTCCTGCACCAGCTTGGCCGACGGGTAGCCACATCCAACTTGCGTATTTTTAAGCGCTATCAAAATAGCTCAATACGAAGCAAGTCCGCCAAGTCGTCAAACCCGGAGCGGCCAGAGCGCACGCTGGCAAGCGTGCGTGGGGTCTGACCTTACGGTTCGCGTAGTTCGAGGCTAGTTGAGCATTCAAAACTAGTCGACATTAGCGAGACCCGGCGGCTACGACACCGACAAGCGGGGTGGCCAAAGTTTAATTCCTACGCGGGCGGCCGCGGCCTGAGCGTGAACAGACGATAGTCAGCTTCTTCCGGAAGTAGGTAATTAGTATCGAAATTCCCAAGCCCATTTTCGCTTACTTCAGCCTGTTTATTAAACTGCGCCAATAAATATACACAGTAACAGTAGGAAGAAGCGCACTCATCCAAACACCCTTTTGATTGATGTTATATTGGCCGGCCAACTGCAGCCGCGTATGGGAATCTGCTATATTACGAAATAAAGGGTCCAGAAAAGAGTGAGGAGCAGTCTTCTTTTGAAAAGAGAGCGTTCGAGAAAAAGGTGACTTCGCGCTGCGCTTGCGAGCCCTACGCGCCGCGCACGACTGCAAAACTTGGCTGAGATGTTCACAGCAGCGTATGCTATCCGCGGACTTTTTTTTTTTTTTCAACAAGCCCCCATGGGGTGGTCCAGGACCCCTTTAAAGCCAAACAAAATGGATGTTGCGTATACGAGGAAAGCGTTTGATTTGGCTGTTAAAAAAATGTTGCATCTCCCCGCCTGTATACGCTTACGTTAGCGGCTACGTAAACTTGACGTCAAGAGATTGGAATAAGATCACAATGCAATAGTTCTACGTTATGGGCGGCCGGGATCTTTAACGTGCACCTAAAGCATGGTACACGAGCGACATTCCACCCCATCGGAATGTGGCCGGCGTCGGGGAATCGAACCCCAGCAGTTGCTGAGTCACAGCGGCCGGTTGTGCTTAGAGAAGGATGTTACAATGACATCCAAACGCGTTTCATACACGCGGCAAAGGAAGAACGTGCAACGAGTGCGATTGCCTTGATAAAATGAGAGATGCGTAGTTTTAAACTTTCTTTGACTACTTTCGCAGGTTTGGCGTGGCTGCTTGGCTGCTGTTGAGTCGGTCGCTATCTCGGTGGATATATTTCTAGATATACTTTGAAGGGTTGTATGTGCGCCGAATGAAAGTACTAGCATACTGGCTGATAAACCCCTGTATGCTGACCAAGTATGCGCACTTGTGTTCGGCGTAACAAAAAAATAACCTGAACATATAATGTCGGCTCACAAGTATCTCTTAAGCAAACCGTTCTGTTAATGAAATGGCGAATTATATTTAACGGATTCTTTTGTTTCTTTGATTTAGCCGTTCGGTATGTGCTACTGGGAGTGTGTGCGTTCTTGGCGGATCTTCCAGAATGAATGTTTTTCCCCTGTGACACAAGAGGTACAGAATCTCTAAATGTTGCTTGAAACGTGTCGTACTTTTCTGTGCGTACAAATGTCACCACCATTCTTCCCATGACAGGCAGCATGCGTCGCCTTCGGCCTCGTGGCTGCATATATACCACTCTGCATCCGCCTGATTTGGAATTTACAAATATTAGCTTGTGAACGATGCAGTTCATAAACAAAAATTACATGACAATGAAGTTGCGTTCTGTGTTGGGTCAGCATAACTATTCCATGAGATGACACGTTGCATAATAGGACAGTAAACAACATTGTACGCATCGCCGTTAGTCGTAAAGCATTTACTGAACCGCTTCACTAAAGCTTCGCTTCACACATGTGCGTTAGATCTGCATATTTATTACTTCGTAATGAGAAAGACTTGAGAATCGTTCAGAAAAACAAGCTCTGGAGAAGAAATGGAACCTCGCAAGCGCAGAGGATTGGCCGGTCTGTCCCGTGCTCGTGTTTGCGTAAACACAAAGGAGAAAGAACGAAGACCGGCAGATGAATGGTATCGCCAAGTGTTTTTCAGGAACAGGCTCGACAGAGTGGCGTGAGGAACGCACGGCAGTGCACGGCGGGCAACTCTTCCTCGCTGCGAGGAGGCGTACAGACTTTCTGTTCCTGCCGCCCAGCTGGAGCTTTCACTCAGATACGCACTGAGGCCTTATTTCCCGTTCTGTCTTCTGCTTCGCGTTCTGGTTGCGAATAATTATTTTAAAAAAGCATTCATCTATGTTGCATTGGTAAAATAATAACTTAAAAGAGTTTTGGCATGGATTACGCGGTATACTTTCGTTGGGACGAGAGTGAACGTGTTTCTTTTAACCCTGTGGTATATGGAGCGGAAGGAGCTGGACGGAGGTTAGAGTCGCGTAAAACCCGATATAGAGGAGCGTTCTTGCACCAGACAGCTGTGCATCTTGTCTGCAAGCTTCATTTCACAGATGGTGTGTGCTTAACCCAGAGATGCTGGTTGTTTTTCACTTCTCTCTACTAGAAACTGTTGATCAACTCGTTGCGGCAGGTAAGCTTATGGAAGCCAACAAAGAATGCATCTACCCATAAGGTTAAATTTGTATGTTTAGCTTGAACTTGAATCTTTTATGGTGTGCGCGCGTGCACACTGTCGCCGTTCGCCTTGTAGACTGCGTGTAGACGCCGCCACCCGCCTCTCTGGTTTCGTGCTTTCCTACACGGCACTTATGTCGAAAGACAAAACCCGCGTCAGTGTCTCGGTGGCTATGGCGTGCTGCTACTCAGCACGAGGTCGTGGGTTCGAGCCATTTAATTCAGAGGGGGCAGAATGCAAAAATTCTCGTGTACCAGTCTGCTCTTTAAATAAAGTTTATATCTTTCACCTACCCTTTGGGTGCATGTTAAAGGAGCACAGGGGGTCAAAATTATTTTGGAGCGTCTCACTACGGTGAGCGCACTGTGCAGCTTCGGGATGCTAAACCACAATATTTTGTGTGTTTATCGCAAGGCAGAGCTAGTCGACTCTTATTATGCGTCAGAGCCATCGCAATATGCAGTGCGTGACTACAATATCGTGACTACGCTTGGTAGATGACAAGGAGGCCACTCAGCAAAGAAACTCTGGCATGTGACACAAAAGAAATAAACATAGCTCCAATGACGTTACATTTCCCGGGAAGCCTAAGTGGCAGCAGCCTGTTGCCACGCACACGCACCGGGAGCAGCCGCGAGAGGCATGCAAGGAGTCGTTACATCCCGAGCCGATACCGTTTAACCTAAACACAAATTCTACTACACTACCACCTTTCACGAAGAACACTACCACCGCCTCATAATGCTCTCACGCGAGAGGAAGCCGTAGTATGGCGGAAACTACAAACACACACATATCCACACTTGAGTCTCTACCACGCTACACAATCTGCCCGGTATTCTTATAGATGCCCACACTGCGGCAAATGTGCAACGCTCTACCACATGGTATGGGCATGCGCAAGCACAACAGAACATCCCACCACTCTGCAATGGGAGGCAGCGCTGCCGACTCGACAGACCATCTCGAACTGGCCAACCGAACGAGAAGGGGAGCTAAGGCCGCTGGACTCCTTGACTGAAGGGACCACCCATTACAGAGCGGAGGAGCTACCCACGCTCGCTTTGTTAGCATGCGCGCTGTTCTGGATGAAGTTTATTCTCTCTCTCTCTCCCTTGTTGTTGCGTCATCGGGAGCACGTTTAAGAGCCAAAAGTGGCTGCACGACAGTATACATGAGCCCTGACGTACCTCTTCCGCGGTCTCAAGTTACCCTACTCCGTGATGGCACGATAGAACACCTGTTACTGCTAAATATAAATAATGAAGAGGCAAGGAAATAAAACAAAAACGGGATGTATGGCTCGAAAGCGTTAGATGATCCTCGCAATTGCTAAATAAGCGGAGTGGCTCGGAAATTACGATACGTAACGGTTGCGTTCCAGAGGAGTGCCTGCTGTCCATGAACTCGTCCTCATGCTCCCTGCCGTAGCCAGCGCGAGAACGCCAGCGAGGACAGCGGAACTCCATCAAACACTGATATTGCGTGAATCGCGATGCGATAGTTGTAGCAAATTGAAAGGCAGATTCTGTTATATTAACTTAGGTGACGTCATTGATTCATTAGGCGTTGAAGACATGTCATATACCTGGTGTTATAGCCCTGTGGTGGACAATGTCACATTGACGACTCAAAGAGCACGTGGTGTAGTGCACAAGAAAGAAAAAAAGGGGAAAAAGAGACCAGGCTTTGAAGATTACATGGGTTTCACGTGCATTATCATTATTGAAATGGTGTCTATATTGACTGTGCTTTATTGCCGGAACGTTTTTCGTATCAACACTTGTTATAATCCTTTGTCCAAGGACAATTTATTGTTTGTGGAAAAGCCGGCAACGCGATAGTTGCTAACATTTCCAATTTCATTCAAATAAATCCCTCACTCACTTTACTGGTGAAGTCTTAGATTATCGGAGCTGTCTTCTTGTAAGTCAGCGACTAAATAAATCTGGTTCTGACTTGTGAATGTAGTTAATTTTTTTATTTTTACTTCCGACGTTGAAAAATATTCTGCTGCTGAACTCGTGCTGGAAAGGCTCTATTAATGGTGGGCCATGCTTCGGTGAGTTGGTATTTTGATTGAAGTATTAGCCAAGACTGTGTAATCGAAGTTAGTCAATAAAACCAGTGTGAATCACGTGTCAGTGGCAGCTTGAGCGCAGGACATGTTTCACGACAATAAGCACGTGATCGTCGTGTGCAAATTCCAAGGAACCACACCAATTGTTTGTCAACAAAGGGTCACGACTGGACAGCATGTGCGAATGGTTCCAGTGCGGCTAGTCGTACTGCTCTTAAAGAGGTGAGACTTCCACAGAGTTTAGGGATACGTTGGAGCGCTGGCTCAGAAAAGGAAAGTGCACTCGGATGAACACAACTCCCGACAATACTTGCATGCTGAAGTGAAGCTTTTGATCGGAGCGACGTGTGCCTTAAACATCTCTCGTAACAACAACTAGTGCCCAAGAAAATAAGCACTGTTATGGAACGGCTGCGGAATCGGAAAGAAGAACGGAAAGGCATTGACGACAATTTCATTGAGTGCAGACAAAAGACCAACAAATGTTGTTTGAGCACTGATCGAGAGATACAAACTTTAATGATACAAACATACTGGGTTTGGCCATTGAATACTCGTATACTTTCTACGTGCTTTCAAATATTCATGTGATATGAAAACGCGCTGACAGTACCTTTATCCCCAGCCTTCTTGTGAACATGTTACAGTGACTTGCCTATTTTCTCACGAGCTGTTAATCTTGTCGATAAAGCGTCGCGCGAAGCTTTTATAGAGAAAGTTGTCTCCTCTGTGACTACCTATTAATTCAAACTGGGAAGACATCCAGCCTCCAAAGGTTCTTGAAATTTGTGCATGACACAGGCGGCGGCAGCGTGATCCGCCTGGTGCATCGAGACTCCCGGGTGGAGCCAATGCTGCTATGCCAATTCCATGCTAAACCCGCACGAACCAAGCACATCGACAATAATGCATTTATTTATCGAAACCGACAACGTGCCTCGAAAAGAGGCTTCTGAACGGGGAGCTATGCAAGCAATTAATGCGCAACATTTTAACTTCAAGAATGCAAATGGACGGGGATACAAGTTTTGAGTCCGTAAAAACAGGAAAGCTCACCCCTTATTCGGAGCTCCTGACGAGATAAAATACCTTTTACGCTGTACCAAACTATCCTGTAGAGTTTCGAATTTAAGGCTACTGCGTAAGCTACAGCCAGCACTTTGTTTTTGATATTTCTCGAACAATATGGCCCTTTCTATCGGACCTACTAAAGCTCACTGAGGTCCCAGCAGCAAGAGCAGAATTGCTGTCACGCGCTTTCAGTGAAATGAAGTCGCGTACGAAACCCCGTGCGACCAGCTATTGAGTTACGCCTATAAATTGAGCAGCGCACTGTAGACGACATTCTGGCGGCCTGGTTTTTCCCCTTCTTTAGAGTCTGCTCCTCCCTTCTCTCCTTCTTCTCCAGAACGGGATCAGTATCGACCCGAGCTGCATAAACACTGCGCGACAACGCGCACACAAAGATATGGACGCGCACACGCACGCACAGACACTGGAGACTCCGCGTAAATGACGCTGTCCGGCGGGTCATTTCGTTTACTCGGCGAGCAGACCTTGGCAGATATCGGTTCACGAAAAACAATCTAGAGGAGGCGTCGACTTGACTTTTGCGCGGCGCCTTGACTACGACACTGTGTTTGCATTTTTACAGCTATAGTGCGCTGGTCGTTATTCATTTACCTTTGTAGCCGTACTTTGCGGAGAGAGCGTCTGCATGTCAGCACGAGAGGTTAATTGTTGCGCGCGCACAGGGCATTCTGCGCACAGTGTCGAGCAGCGTTATGTGCGCGAGTGTGCGTCTCGTTGTTTGGGCTATAGTGTTCAAGGCACGGACTTTTGAGTCCTTTATCGCTTACAAAATGGCAATTTCGAGAGAAAGAGTGAGCAGTAATGCGGCTGCCACGCCGACTCGCCTGCAGAGCCGTCAGACTGGGTGCAGGGTTTTGCAAGGCGAGAGAGACGCAAGGCATCGCTGCGTCGATCGGCTTTCGCTGCGTGCATGACGGCCACCGTGCGAGCGCCCTCAAAAGGAAGGCAGCCAGGCAGGAGGGCACAAACGCATCAAGGCCTCCGAAGCGGGCGACGGTCGTGGTGGCGGCTCGGACCGTCACCCCTCTCTTGCACGGCGCGTCGCCCCTCGTGCCTGGCCTCTAGGATTTGCACGCAGCACTCGAGCACCGGCTATCGCTTGCCACGCGTGCGGCTCGCTCCCTCGTCTTGCGCGCGCTGCAGTGCGACGGGTTTTTTGCTCACCGTGGCTGCGTGGTGTCGACGCCTGCGGCGAGTCGGGCCTGCTGCGGGGCTGCGCCGCTTGCGGGCGCCCCGAATCGCTTTGCAAGCGCTGCTCGGGTTCCGACGCGGCGACTCGCTGCTGCTGCGAGGTGAGGCCTAACCAACAGGCGGACATGGCGGTGTGGCCAGCCGGGCACCTCGATGCGAGCGACGCCCTGGCGGCCGAGGCGGCGGCGGCGCCCGGCAGCAGCGCCCACAAAGGAATATCGAATTTTCCCTCTCGCGTGTCGGGGGAGAGTCGACCGGGGACGCGCGGGGCCTTTCTTCCCTGTGGGGAGGAGCGCGAAGGTCGTAATCCGCTCCGAGGCGGAGAGCGTGCGGCCGGCGCCGGCGATCGTGATCGGGACTGCCGCCCTCCCCCTCCCCGCCGTACCTGTTGACAGGGCGCACGGCAGTTGCGTGATCGGGCGCTTTGTGGACGCATTGTGGACACAGCCGACCAGAGTTCATTTGCGGGTGCTGGAGCGAGCGATTGACGTGCCGCGCAGTCTTCCCCATTTGGCAAATGCCCGAAGGGGTGACAGCAGCATCCGCATTTTGTCGAAACACGTTCTCCGTTTAGGAGATACGAAGCTGGTATTTTGGCCGTTTCATATAGGAACACGCGTTCGTGATAAAAGTGTTTTGTTACGTGTTGATATTGTATCAATTGAGCTATCAAAGAGCTTAAAAGTCAGACAGGGTTGTTTTTCAGTAAGCACAATTTTTGCGCATATTATGGGTCTCATCTACCTGTCCACTACAAGCCTTGAAAATGTCCGCCTTAGGTATATTGGTAGGACAATTCTTTCATTGTGTAGACATAATGATATATTGTCTCGGCAATTGACGCAATTTGTTCTTTAAATTTAGGAAGCTTCTGCAACATCTGTGCGGTCAAGGACATTATAGTGTAGCGAGCTCAATTGCTCAGAAGCGAACTGAACTGCACTCTGTTTTCTCTGATGTTTGCCTTTATTTTAACTTTTTTCTTTTGCTGACACTTTCCACAGCAGAGTGTTCCACTCTTGCTTTGATTTGGCGCTTGTGCACTTGATAATGCCGGCTTTTATAGTACGTGTTTCTTTCCAGGGAAATTTCAGTTGCGTGAAACGCGCTCGGGGTGTCTGCTTCATGCGGCATTGTCTGTCGCGCTAACGTTAGCTCATAATGTACTTATACTTCAAGAAAACAAAAACAGCCCAAAAGAGACGAGGACGAAAAGAATACAGGTACAACAGACAGGCGCTAACTTACTCGCCCAAATGTCAACATTACTACACTATTGCGCGGCTGAGCACGACGTTGCAGTTACAGCTCCTGGTCCCGACCGCTGTTTTATGATGGGCAGTAGCGCACCCAGGATCTCTGATGGGGGGGGTTGAATTTTTGTGGTGGGGGTGGGGAAGCAAGCACTTTGCATAATATGCATTTTTCTTGCTCAGTTTGCCACAGGAATCCATTAGCAAATAAAATGCCTCATAATTACAATAATAATGACACCAAGGATGATGACGATGTTTATTTCTTCAGCGTTTTACTCAAAGTAATGTAAGAGTCAATGAATAAATACAAGACACTGCTAGAGTGCTTTTGTTAACCAGGAAAATTCGACCTCAAGCCACCTCCTGAATTGTAACGAGAATGTGAACAGAGCACTGAAGGTATCCGTTGGACTGGTGGGGCTGGACGCGCGGGGGGGGGGGTTCTAACACCCGACGCTCCCCCCCCCCCCCCCCCCCCCCCCCGTCGGTGCGCCACTGATGATGGGGTTAGGATTCGTGTATATACCGCGACTTGGGCACGCGGCAAGGAAAGCTGTTCGTGAAAACAGCTTTTCCCCGCGGCGTCCCTTCTATCGTTCCATACCAGATGTTGCTCTCGGACGTGAATCTCTTCCCCCCCCCCCCCCCCCATTTTTTTTTATTGCGGTAGCCATTATATGGACACTCAAAGAGGATTTCTGCCGTCGCCGTGAGGTTCCGTATGACGTCAACGGCGATGAAATCGTCGCCGCGCGCCGGACGCTGTATGTGCGAGTGAAAGGGCGCGAGGGACGCGCGCTTTCACGGGGAGCGACCGCACGGCGGAGAACAAACGCGCGTTCTGCTCCGTGCTCCCTGAAGGCCTGCAGAATTAAGCGTCTCTTTCCTCCTTTACAATCACCACATATATATATATATATATATAGGAAAATCAGAAGCACAACTTCGCGGTTATCTTAGGTTTATTATTTACCCAACAGTTTCGGTCGGTGGACCGACCTTTTTCAAGGGTCGGTCCACCGACCGAAACTGTTGGGTAAATAATAAACCTAAGATAACCGCGAAGTTGTGCTTCTGATTTTCCTAAATACGCTTGGCCCATTGAAAAATCCAGTTACTAATATATATATATATATATATATATATATATATATATATATAGAGAGAGAGAGAGAGAGAGAGAGAGAGCAAACGCGACTTATTCCGTCGCACGAAAGGTCGTGGGGGGACGGGAGGGAGGGAGGGGAGGCGACGTTTAGCTGCGGCACCAAATGCGTATTTATATAAAAACGTTGCGAGGCGAGAAGGTGGTAAAGACTTCCGACGCGGCTCGACGAGTTTCCCGTTGTGATCTCGTCGGAAACCTCCGAGCCGCCCCCAGAGGCCCTGGCAACAGTCATCAAGGCCGCGCGCGTTCGGTGCGAACGCGGGCAAAACGGCGACGGCCTCGACAACAGTTCTGCGCATTGCTGGTGCTGCTGCATGTCCAAGTTTATACAGCTGATAAAACTACTATCCTTACTCCGTATAGCTATTTGCTAAGTTGCTATCGCAATTGATGCTTCGCCTTTCGGGTGAAACTGCGACATCTTTTATTGATATGTAATTGAAGGATATATGTTGGCGACTTTAATGGCACCGGCCCCTCCTCTTCGCAGGACAAGGAAAACTTAAAGCACGAAAACATTGAGGCAGTCAAATATCACAAACATTCGCGAAGTTCTGCACAAGAGTAAAGGAAGTCACACAAAAGAGTAAAAGTACACTCCAAGACACACAGTTGCGTAAAAGCAAGATATTTCGAAAACACGCTCTTAAGTTGACATTTTCCCAGATGAGGCGGCTCCCGAATCTACACTTATCTACATAAAAAGACGAAAACAACATATAACAAAACAGTCGTGTGTTACAAATATACGGGGTGATCATTTTAAAGTTTTTAGGAATTTTTATGAATCGCCCTTTGGGGAAAACATTATTCTACTCCTTTAGCTGGAGCCATATTCAGAGAGGTGGGCTTTACTTGCACGAGAAATTTAAACACACGTTCAGCTAATTAAAAAGATCAATAATTAACCTCTTAATTAATTAATTTACGCCACAGGTTGAAATTTATGAATTGTAGCCGGTAAGTTTGCAAGACGTATCGACTTGGAATGAACTTCCAGAATGACACCCTGCAGTTTGGAGATATCATCAAACTTACTTTTTTTTAACAAAACGCTCTTTTATGCACTGAAGCGCAAAAGTATCTGGAACGCCCGTGTACTTTGTCCCACACTTTGGGACCCCCGCCTCGGGCGAAACTGCTAATCTTTCTCTGTAACAATCTTTGCCAAAGCTGTATTGCAAGCCACACGGACTGAGCATGATGGGGCATTGGAAGAGGCGAGATGAATGTATGTTAGCACGCACCGCTCTCTCGCTCCTGCGTTTGCAGATAATTTGCGTTACGCAAAGACTATTCGCGAAAATACGCGGAGTTAAGAACTGACAACTACGAGCATTGGCTCATGGACAACGAATTTTATTTAGTATCTCCTTCAGCATCCACATGAAATGGGCCCGAACACCTTTATTCAGTAGCTTTCCTTTATTATGCTCGTGGCAAACCTTGCGAAAGCAAAACTTTCTCATTTTTTCCCCACGACACTGAAACTGTTCTCAAATAAGGATAAGTAAATAAAAATATAAAGAAAAAAAGGGCATTTCCACGAGCTCTCTCGAAAGGCTTCATGCGCACTCGCGCCACTCACGCCTTCGATTTTCTGCTGTTTGTTGTTAGGGAAAAGCAGGGAGAAGCTTTTCGATATTTATCGATAAAAGATAGCGTTTTTTTTTTTTTGGTGCGCTGCTCTGCCATAAAGTAATAAAGAGGTGAATATCACTGAAAAAAAGAAACTACAAAGCTACCTTGAACTCCTCGGTTTTGTGCGTACGTATCTTGATGCGGTTCGTGCCCACCTAACTTTTTTTTTATTCACTTACTGTTAAGCGTTAAAGTTAAATGAAAAGTGGCGCTTGGGAGCAGCAATTACCGGCGGTAATTTGCGTGGGTCAGGGTTGCTTGTAGCAGGCAACACGTCCCTCTTCTGTTACTATGAAAAAAAGCCTCCGTTAACTGAACGTTGCAATAGGTGTTAACAGCGGGAAAAGTGTACATGCGTAGTAAGCACAGCGAAGAATAGAACTTAAAAATGTCGGCCAGCCGTCAGAGTGTACCCACGAGATGCTTGCGGATTTTCAATAAAACTTACAGTTGGGCGAGTTGGTAATTATTCATTGCTAAACAGCAGTGGGCAGAAATGACGGACGCAGACAAGTTAGTTTCTGCTCAGAACGATTTTTTTAAATCTTTCGGCACACGCTCATTTTTGTTTTTGTTGTTGCTGCCTATATCGCATGTGGCTCCTACCCACTATGGGGGATTGGCCAAGAAATGGGTGGATCATTCCATTTTTTGTTAGCTGGGGCATATACAATATATGAACCATTATAAAAATTAAAAAAAAATCACCGCCCAAGCACTCCGTACAGATGGTTAACCAGTGAAGCTGAAACGTGCGGCCCCGTTGTTTATCACTTGGTTAATCCCGACGGTTCATTAAATTGTTTTTCAGTTATTGGTTATACGTCTTTGTGTTTCTTACTGAGGTTACACACACGTTCGGCTGAGACGGAGAGAACGACGTCACTGATGGTATGCCTGCAGTCCGCCATTGTCGCTGGCGTTCGATGTCTCGAGTTTGCTCGGCGGCGTGGTTAGCAGCATTCGCCCGCGATTGCCGCTTGCAATTCTTCGAAATTAAATTGCCTCAAAGTTAAATATGTCCGTCACGTAAGACAATGAATGACTCATACCCCCTTAAGCAATGGCTCATACCCCCTATAAAATTATACGCGGCCTCCCCATTACGACGACAGAAGAGAAGTGAAATTCTACACTGGAATGATTAGCGGCAACGCAGCCAGCTGTGGAAGACGACGACGACGACGAACGCGGGAGCAGTGGCACGAGCGCGTGCCGAGCACGAGCATGAGCGCAACCGAAGGGCGCCAACGAGCCAGCTGCGGAAGAAGACGATGACGCTCGAACCAATGTTGATGATGATAGTTTTCTGTACACAGGCTATCCATATAAAGCTTCGCTTTAAAAATAAACGGTGTTGCGAGTCAGCAATGGTTTGTTAGCTTGCCTGGGTCCTTCGTCTTTTGTGCACGCTGCAGTTTAACAATATTGGGGATTTTCGCTGCGCTTGGCATTAAGGTATGCGCAGTTTGGTTCTGGCTGGGCATAATGCAGCTTTCCCTTCATTTCCTGAACGCCGTCTAGGTCTTTACACAAAAGCATAATAACTCTATGATGGCGAAATGAAAAAAAGAAAATATTGCAGAACTAATTTCACGATGACTGTCGACGGTAACGCGAATTGCAATCGAGCAATGTAGCGACAGATCATGTTCCTGCAGTCCCGTTTATTCGACACGTTTAGAGGTAATTCTGAGACTTTCTTTGATTCGGCTATATGCCACATACTCCGACATCGTATCATACTCCGATAGCGCTTGTGCGTGTTTCTTGTCGCCCCGTCTTCGTTCGCGCTTTTAACTTATCCGATATCGTCCCACTTTGCTATGGCACTCGCTTGCAAAGGTCGCCCATAAGCATGGAAGCATGAAGACGAGTGTACGATGACAATTGCGAGACGATGACAGTATCATGAAGCCTGTATGACGACGCTGGCTTGACGGGAGTCGGATGACGTTACCATATATTGGCACGACCACGACAGCATTACGACGACGGTCTGACAATGGAGGCATGACAGCAACTGACGATGACGGGATCACAAGGGCGCCATAACCACGATTGAATGATGACAGTATTATTACAATACAATGACGAAGTTTGGCTAACGTTAGCCGGGACACCCTGTATACCATCGTATACCATGCAGGAAAAAAAAATTACACAACCCATGCACCCCGTACAGACGGTAAACCAGCGAAGCTGAAATGTGCGGCCCCGGTGTTTACCACTGGGTTAATCCCGACAGTCCATTAAAGTCTTTCTCAATTATTGGTTACGTCTTTGTCTAGCTCGGCCGCACGAGCCGCCGGATCGGCCCGACATTGCCGCTTGCGCTCCGCATCGCGGGCACGATCTTCTACCGAGGCGTTAACGTGACGCCGACGAGATCTCTCCCGCTCCTGCTCTGGGCGGCTCATACCCGCATATCCAATGCGGGTGTGAGCCACACGTGATTTCTTTCTTTCTTTCTTTCTTTCTTTCTTTCTTTCTCTTCTTCTTTATTCTTTCTTTCTTTCTTTCTTCTTCTTTCTTTCTTTCTTTCTTTCTTTCTTCTTTCTTTCTTTCTAGCTTTTCATTTCCTTCTTCTTTCTTTCTTTCTCTTTCTTCTTTCTTTCTTGCTTCTTTCTTTCTTTCTTCTTTCTTCTCTTTCTTTCTTTCTTTTTGCTTTCTTCTTTCTCTTTCTTTCTTCTTTCTTGCTTTCTTTCTTTCGTTGTAAGTAGTTGCCACACGACTCGAGCGGCCAGTCGTGTGGCAATTCTGCGTGTATTCGCGGGCTTCTTTCACACTCGGAAAAACACATTTATGTAGCACGTATTGAGCAACAGAAAGCTGTATCGGGAGGTTTTCATGTTGCTCTACAACTATCTCATTGACACTTTGATAATTAGGACAGTACTTCTCGAGTTAGATAATTAATTATAATTAATTAATGTAATCTCAGGAACGAAAAAAATACTGGCGGCTACTACACTGTACTGGAAACAATACGCACTAGGTTTGCTTCGCGTAACGCCGTTCCCCTTTTTTTAAATCATGCTGCGTGATAGCTGGGACACCCTGTATATAATCCGGTGGTTTTGATTTATTTAGTGACCACAGGGACCATGACCTTATGGTCGCTATGGTACACCGCCATAGGGTGTGCGGAAAAGGTTGGCACGTTCTGCATAAACACGTCACCAACGCCGCGCGCGTTCGGTGCGAACGCGGGCAAAACGCCGTCGCCGTCGACAACAGTTCTGCGCGTTGCTGGTGCTGCTACATATCCAAGTTTATACGGCCCCTCAGAATTTTGAGAATGACAGCCCATAAACAAATGTCATCAAACAAAACACCGGCAGCGCATGCCTTTTATGTTAAATCTTCTCAGACTGAAATATTAAAAGTGCGAAACCAATAGATCACACTCGATGACCGCACACAACCGCTATCAAAACGCTGGCGTGAGCAAGCGCGCGAGCAGCAGCGAGCTAAGGTTCAAGCGGTCTATCACTTCAACGGAAACTGAGCGGCGAAAGCACAGCGCATACAAAGGTAGGAGCCGTGTTGCAGATCGCTTTCAAGGTACGGTGCGCGCGACCGCCCGTCGCCGCGCAAAGTACAAGTACGCAGTTAAATGCTCGCAAAGCAAAAGCCGCACTCCCTCCCTCCCGCGCTGCCTTCCCGCTTTCCTCCTTTCGCGTGGGTGATTGAGTCGCTAGTTCCCCTTGCGCCCGGTCGCAAGATACGCATTTGGTGCCGCAGCTAAACGACGCCTCCCCTCCCTCCCGTCCCTCCACGGCCTTTCGCGTCACGGAAGAAGTCGCGTTTGCTCTCCGCCGTGCGTTCGCTCCTCGTGAAAGCGCGCGTCCCTCGCGCGCTTTCACTCGCACATACAGAATACGGCCAATGAGAGTTTTTTTCTACACGCAGACAGGACCATCGGAGACTGAGCCCTTAACAGCTTCGCTGTAAAAAAATATGGCGCATTACGACAAGGGAAGCGCTGAAGATTTCAGTTACGAACGCGTCCCTCAGCCACCATAGTCGACTTTGCAGAGAAAGTTAAAACATTTATTCGGCGTTAAAACGTGTTGAATCACAAGACACGACTCACTTGACCTTGTAGAAACGCGCCACAGCACCACAGTACGATGAGAGACGCGCAGCGAATTTCGGCGACGAACGCGTTCCGTAACTTCTATCTTCATCGTCAGCTACAAGATGCGCGCGCTCACTTTTTTATAAGCAAATTGTTGCTATGCGTCCCCCCTAACGCGCGAAGCGTCTCAAAGCACTGGCCTGCACGAGGGAAATTCGTAGAGGTGTTTTACTACGCCTTTTCAGGCATGCGTTCGTGGACATTCCTGATGGTTAGAGCATGATGCTTTTGCGCAGAGGGAACCGGGTTTTAAATGAACCCTTTAAATCAACCCTTGAGTCAACCACCAAGGCCACCCTGAAGGTCACATAAACTGCCAGACAGAAACAACATACAAACCCTGGTGGGGAAAAGAGCCAAAGACAGCAACAGCGTTAGAACGGAACATAAATACAGCTATACCGTCAAGGCTGTTAAAAACTCTGCAGCTATATGCTGCAGTGTGACGTCAAGTCCAACCGCAGTCCGTTCCAGAAATTGTGATTCTCTTTCACCTTAGCATGCGCTGCCAAGCGAACAGGCCGGCACTACAAACGCACCTCACTTTTCATTGTTTTCCCCAGAAACCTTAGCAATACCCAGGCAATGAATAGACGGCGGTCGCTTATCACCCTACAGTTCACATCTGCGGCCGTCATTGGTGCGGGGAGGAACGTAGTACAAGTATCAGTGGATTGCCCATTTGGTAGCGTTAACTCAGAAGCTGTGCCCCCGGTAGTGCCGACGCACGCGGGATCACAGCCCTGACGATTGTCCAACTAAGCGACGAGGCCAGAAGCGACAAGTGGCCTTCGCTCAAATGCCCTCGCAGAACTACCATACTTCTTGTGGAGTTGTCCCGGACTGCGCCCACCAAGGCGTCACTACCTGTCAAAGGTGGGGCTGCACCAAGCCACCCACCTAAGTACCATCTGTGTATCTATATGGTCATTGTTGGACTTCATCGAACATAACAAACTATGCTCTATGTACGTATAAGAAGAATGCTTCACACGTGTTATGACACAGGGCAAACTTCCAATAAAAAAAAAGAAAGAAAAAGAAGAAAAGAAAGAAGAGAGGGAGACGAAAGCAACGTTACAGAGAAGTGACTCCAAACAACCGTGACAAGTTGGTCTATCTAGCAGCGTACAAAAAACTCGAATTTTCCCTCCAGTAAAGCTAAGAGTGGAAATTGTCGAGGAAATTCAGAGTACAAATATTAAACAAATTTCTTGCGAACTAAGAACAATTCTTTAGAAGTGAGAATGGTCTATATCAGGTGTTCTTTTTTAGGCTATATAGAATTTAAAAAAAATTGCCTGTGGTAGATTGCACAATTCTGCTCTTTGAGCTAGTTTACTGGTATAGTCAGACATTGCTTGCACGATAAATCAAACTCCACTATCAACTACTTAAGAATTTATTAATTAAGTTTTTAATAATTACTTTACGACAAGAATTGCAATTTTGCGAATTGTAGCCAGAGAGCTTGCAAGGCATATCCATTTGGAATGAACTCTCAGGATGACATCAGTTTCGAGATATTCATTCGCAAAATGTGCGACAAGATACATTCGAGGTCCAGATATGTTTGTGCTTGAATGCATAAACGGGCGTTTTCTTTAAAGACGTTCTGCCGCAAATGTTACGGCGGCATATCTCAAAACCAATGCAATCCTCAGAATTAGTTCCAATCGGATATAATTTGCAATCTCTCCAGCTGCAATTCGTAAATTGCAATATGTGCCGTAAACTAATAAGTTAAAATTTAAGTACTAAAATTGTGTTGAATCGTCAATTATGCATTCCAACTACTTACAATCCAGTTCAAGGATTAGAATTGGGCTATCTGCGACAGGCAATCTTTAAAAGCTCCGTTAGTCTTAGAAAAAAAAAAGGGACAGCTGGTATTATAGGCTCGAAAATTGCGCCTAGGTGTTACTAAACGGATTATCTCCCTAGAATTTTATTCCCTTCAAAATGGAAGATGCTGTGCGAACTTGTTTAAGAAATAGTAAGGGTCAAATTGTACCGCACTGCTTTGTTTTGCAGCTCTATTCGTAACCGACGGTGTGTTCAGGAGCGTGTTTATTAAGCGCAATATAATAGATTTTGTTTGTTTTCTTCGCCTTTCGTGACATCGTTCGTTCTCTACGATCAGAAAGAAATCCCGATGGCCGCGTTTTATCCCAATAGCATATTTGCCAAGAGGCTCGGTCCGCCGTCGCTCAGCCGTTTGCCCATTTCGTTTCGCAAGGACGGCGGGCCGCCGACATTGAGACGCACCGTCTCAGGGTGGTACGCTCCGGGGACCCACACACGGGACGGAGAGATATCTTTATTGAAGAATAGAGAGAGTGTTGCTGGCATGATTTTGCTTTCAAGCTGCTTTGCAAGGGGGGGGGGGGGGGGGCGGAAAGGGAGAGTTGAGCAGGATTGACTGTCGGGCTAGTTGGTTCATGAGCAAATGAAAACAGCGCCACCACACGGGACGAGGCAAGAAAGCGCACGCAGGCATGGCGCTGAGGCACGCCTTGCCTTTATATACATTTTATACATCGACCAATGTATCAACAACAATGTGGCCGAACTCGCCGTATTTGGAAATCTTGCCTTACATTGTAGACAGTGCAAATGTCCCCCTGTGCTTGCCCAGTGCAAAATTGTGTTCGAGCACTCAGATAAACCAACGAGATAGATAGTATAAGCTTTTGAGACTGAACGCTCAAAAGATATCACGTAAGCAGTCGTTCCTTTAACTCCATTTACGAAGAAATTTATTTTCTTGCCGTGACTGCGAAAAACATTGAGATAGATGTGTGTGTGTGTGTATGTGTGTGTGTGTGTGATGGAAATAGGCCACGAGTGCTTTTATTTTTTTCTTGTGCTGTTTTGGCCATACTAAGTGTCCAAGCTTGTTCTTTACCTGTGTATAAAATGCAATATGTGTCAATAAACGGGCGTACAGTTGATGGTCAGGGCCGTATGCTCTTTCTCGTGTCGTCCGGCGTGTTAGCGCTGCTTTCACCTGACGGGAAGGTAGATATGGGTCTTGCATGAAGAAGGGTCGAATAAATAGGAAAAATCTGGATTTTAATCACATTACAAACATGTAGAAGTGCAGAGGATGAATATATTTCGACGGTAGGTGAAGAAAAAAATGAGAAACGACCCTAATCCTTGACTTACGTGCCTGCTAGTGACACTCGCACCTCGGCGTTGGTGTAGGGCGGGAAACCGAACTTGGAGGAGCGAGCGAACGGAACTGGCGGGAAACCGCCACGCACAGAGGAGCGGACGAAGGAGCGAAGGAGGGCGCGATGCGTAGCCCCCTAGCGGACGGCGCACGAAGCGCACCTTACACGCCGCTCCACCGTTGCCGTGAAAGCATGTAACGAGCGCCGGCTCGCAGCTGACACGCGCGAGCGAGTGCCGGAGCAGGTGCGCCCCGGGATAGGAGAAACGAGAGAGGAAGAAGTGACGTCACCCCTCCACTGTGTTAGGCAAGCGTTCACTCTGTGTCAGGTGGCGTGTAGCTATAATTAGCTTGTTTTTATTTAATGAGTCATGAGCGGGTACCCTTGGTTTAAGTGTAACGTCACTGATGACGTCACTTCTGGTCTTGGAGTTTTACAGGAACCTGTACGGATGCGGTGGGTATCTAAAGTGCACGATTATGTGCTTTGGTGTAAGGCAATTAGACTTCCCATAACTGTTTCTAATTATTCCTGACACTTATAAACCTGTGCTTTGATGTCATATCTATGATCAATCATAAGTAGAACAATCGATGTCTACCTGTGTTAATTTTTTTATTATTTATTTTTAATTTCGTCCCACCTCTGTTACAAACCGGAAGTCAGTGCCTAACCGAAGTTGCTGCGCAAGAGAGAGAGAGAGAGAGAAAGCACTTTATTTGCACCCGTCAGAGAGTATGGGTGATCGGGGTGAGACGCAGCGCCCCCTTTCACCGTCTACCTCCCCCCTAGACGTCAAAACAAGAGTGTCACTCGGTGCTCGAGTCACTAATAAGTTTAATGCAATATAAGAATAAGTGGAGAGCTAGGCGCCTCATAGAACGGCAAGCTGAGAACCCACACAATAAACCCTTGAACACCCTTTAAGTAGCTAATAAAGGTGTTTATGCAATTTACGCCCTTCGTTATACTCATTTAACACTCGATTTACTCAAGACTAGAGCACTGCACGGGCTCGGGCTTACCCGAAAGCACAGGCCTGGCCTGGTAGGGCAGTTTTTTCATGGGCTTGGGCCGGGCTCGGCCACGGCATGTGCTTTTATGACCCGGGCCCGGGCCGGGCTCGGACTTTTTTTATTATATGGTATTTAGGAGATGTTGACGCCTTTAATTGGCGCCGGCTACTCCTTTTCACATAGAGGTATGAAAGAAAAAAAGAATTAACCTACACGCATTAACTTTAGGGTTAAATGTCAACTCCAAATCGCAATAACACAAAGTCCAGTCACATAAGTACACGAATACCACACTAATACTGAAAGTCAACTCAGAAACACAGCAATACAAAGTTCAGTCACAAAGGCGCATTAAGTTAAACACAAAATCCAGCCACATAAGTACACTAATGCCACACTAAAACTGAAAGTCAACTCAGAAAAACGACACACAAAGTTCAGTCACATAGGCGCACTAAAGTAAACACAAAGTCTGGTCACGTAACTATACTAAAATCACGGCACATAAGATAGCATGAATTCGATTCAAATGAAAGTACATGAACCCAGGTGTCGAATTGACCATAGCGGGAGTTTATCATTAATAAACAGTCTTTTCAATAGTTTCCGAGAATATTGCTCGCTTCTAGAAATCTTTGGAAGGCCATTAACGCTCGTCTTTGCAACGAATATGTTGGGCAAGGACCTAATATCTTCCTGAGGCTGAAGGGCCTGCGGTCTAATGTCTCCAAATCACGTGCTAAACGTTGTCTGTGTGTGTCGTGTCGCGGACATTCTAACAGAAGATGCTGCACATCCTCATCCGCGTGGCCACAAGTACATTCCGGACTATCAGCTCTTGAAATTTTTTGTAGAAAATGTGTTGTGTACGCGGTACCGAGACAGAGACGGTGAATGAGTGTTTCAAAGGCTCTGGTTGTATTCAATGTGGACGGGATTTTGAATTGAAGCGCAGGGTCAATGTGAAATAAATCTCTGGTGGTGTGCATGTAACGTGCAGCGAGTTATCCTCGCGCCTCTGGACTCTGAAAAACCTAGTGCCCCGGCGCCGCTGGAAGCTAGCAGTGCTACTCCTGTGTACTTCCCTTTTCTTCTTCCGTCGTATTTTGCGCTGTTTGAACAGAATGTAAAAGTCCAAAAAGACCGAACTCGCCTCAAACCAAGCATGCCATTGTGTTCCTTACCTCAATCAATGTAATTAATGCTTTCAGCGCTGTGCAAGTGCGTTCTCGACTTGCTGATTCTTCAAAGGCGAATTGGTAAAACGATGACTGGTAAGATAAGATAATTCGTCACGCGGCTAAAATATGGCACTGCGTCCATCCATGATTGCACGCATGTTCTCAACCAGCCGCCTAGCAGCAGCGCATTACATGGAGGAACGAGAACCTTTCTTTCTCCATTTACTCCATCCATGCGCTGCGCTCACGACCGGTCGTGGCTGCGCTTCGGATATAGTGTACTAGAATACGGTTGAGTTGGACGAGCGGCTGAGGCGGCGCATGCTTTGCAGTGAGGCGCCCGACGTGGAAAACTACTGTGGCGGCACTATGATAGAAGTGCATTGGGCCGCTTCAAGGTCGCGCCGTTGGAAACTGCTGGCGATACTGCTCGGCAGGGTCATTCGTACTACTTCGCGCGCTGGTATTTGCGTTCAGACCGCTCAAATGGTGTTCATAATTGCATATGACATGTATTTATGCCTTAAGAATAAATTCCTTTCATTCTCTTCTTTATTTTATTTTTTTAATGCCACTCGCTGATCTTTTTCAGTCTTGGGCCGGGTTCGGGCCGGGTTCGGGCCGGTTTCGAGCCGGGCTCAGGCCTAAGGTAAAGGGGTGGCGGGCCGGGCCGGGCGGGTAACGTAGATTATTTCAGAGCCCGGGCCGGGCCCGGGTCTCGCCATAAATCTTTTGGTCGGGCTCGGGCGGGTATCCCAACGTAAAAACGGGCCCGGGCCGGGCCCGTGCAGTGCTCTACTCCAGATACCCTATACGAAGTGTGCGTACGAAAAAAATCAAAACACAATAAAAAATTAACTCCCTAATTAAAGAATTTACACCCTATATGAAAGGTGTTCGTACCCAACTAGCACGTTCGCTACCGTTGAAAACTCATCGTAGCTATAAGAATGTTGGTTTCAACCGTAACCGTAAGATTTGACCTTGTGCAGTGTGTCTCATGAAATGAAGCTGTTTGAGTTTCTCGACATTTCATTTGACTATGCCCGCAGTTTGACTTTACGGTGATTCACAAGACTCCACACGAAGCCTGTGCAACTCATGGATTTACTCGCGAAGAAGCGACGCTGTTGTACCGCATCAGAACCGACTCAGCGTACACCCCACCCCGGCTTGGTTATTCAAGACTGGGCGTCGCGCTTCCCCGCTCTGTGCCTTCTGTGGTGACACTGGCGACACCGAACATTTCGTTTGGCTATGCCTGCCGTTTGAAACAGTAAGAAAAGCGATGGTCGACTGCCTGCAAAAGAGCGGTCTTACGCACAGGACCGTTGAAGACATCGTTTTCCCCGGAGGGTCCGCGGCGCAACGACTGCTGATATCAGCGCAACGACTGTTGATATCGACACCTGGTGACACCCTTGATCTTAACCCATAGGGGGATCAGGCGGAACAATTGCCGGCCATGTATGCCAGGCTAAACCCTGTCGGGCTTCCACGTTAGTCATGGGTTCGAATACAACCCCATGCATTTCTTTGGTAACCTAATTAAGGATGGATTAATTGTCCTTTGATTCCGTTTGTGTAGTAATGCTAATAAACAGTCAAAAACTATAACGAGCTGAGGGCGACATTTTTCTTTCATTCTGCTTGTACTTCAGCACCCTTTCTTAAGGATGTTAATCAGACCCGCCATGGTTGCTCAGTGGCTATGGTGTTGGGCTGCTGAGCACGAGGTCGCGGAATCCAATCCCGGCCACGGCGGCCGCATTTCGATGGGTGCGAAATGCGAAACCACCCGTGTACTTAGATTTAGGTGCACGTCAAAGAACCCCCGGTGGTCCAAATTTCCGGAGTCCCCCACTACGACGTGCCTCATAATCAGGTCGTGGTTTTGGCACGTAAAACCCCATAATTTAATTTTTAAGGGTGTTAATTAAATAAAGGTGCTTGTCTGGCGACAAACATATTTACGCTCTTAAGGGTGTTAAAATGTTTAGTGTGCATACAGGGAGAAAGGCTCTGAATGAGTATCACGTTTGTAGCGCATACACACAGTGTGCGTTTTGCTTGCGCGGCTTGGGTCATTATCCGTTCAGTTACTCCGGGCCTTGCTATATTTTTGAGAAGAGTTTCTGAATGAGAAGGGTGTGCACTAAGCATGGTCTGTTTGAACAAATTGGGTCATACATACGCGGGAGAAGTCCGCTGGCTTGTCGCAGCAGCGGGAAAGTTAGCAAATGCGGCCGGCCAACGACAAACGGTTCCCACTAAGATCTAGATTCATCATTGGTTACCCAATGCATTATAACACATACTACAGAGAGTGACTGTCACGTCGTCGTCATCATTGCGCCGTCCGCCGCGTTTTCCACCGACGACAAAGCGCGCTTGACCGTGGTGCCAACAAAAGGCGGACGAGTACGTGTCGCGTAACGTTTATTTGAACAAACGTGTGCGCGAGATGTACGCACGCTCTTTATGGTATATTTGTGAATAACGCATGACTGGTACTTTAATTTTGTTTCCGTCCCAACCACGTCTCTGTAATCTGTTAATTGGTTGAGATGTTGATGCGTTTGCTAATCCCACGTATTATACCTTGTTTATTTGCCTTGCACACAGTGTTGTCAATGTTGCCATAATTGCTTCATTTGTGCATCAATGTCTAGCTCCGCTTTCGCGCGAAGCTCTCGCTATTAAGGCCCGTATTGTCAAAGTAGCTCGTATGCACGAGCAGTAAGAAAAGGCGTAGCCCAATCATGACAGGGAAGGCATTATTAGCGAAGGCGGTCTGCCAATGACGAACGTGCTCATGAACGAGGAGCCTGTTTTGCCCTCGATTGATTAGCCGCGTTTACAAGATTGCGACGGTATAGCGTATCGCATTTCGTAGCGCATCACCTTAATGCGCTGCGCCGCCGTTTACATGCCGCCCATCAATCCTCGTGCGACGGCGTCGGAAATGAGCTTGCACCTGTTTTTAGCGAGCGGAGGAGAGCAAAGGTGAGACATCTCGCTTTCGCTCTCGGCTCATAGTTGCAATGCGCTAGCCCCGTATTCATCAATTCGCCAAAGGCGACTTCACCCACTCAAGCTACACGTCCGCTTGCCGCATTAAGGAGGTGCGTCTTCCTAGCGCATCATCCCGGTTTGCATGCAAGCAGTGCGCTAGAATGGGCGGATGCGATGCGCTACTGTTGCATTCACGTGAACGCGACTGCGGGCACGTTTCGCCATGTATGCCGACATGAACTGCACAGGGCAACGTCATGTGTAGTACTATAAATAGCGTTTACCGTGATGGAACCATCGAAAAGTGGCGACACAAGAAGTAGTACACGGGACACACGCTAGACTAGCACTTTGGTAATCTGGACATACGCTGGTGAGTCCATCGTACATCTTTTTCAGATTTTTCCATCAACCTATGTCGACTTTGTCAGGTGCCTTTCTCAAGGATGCCTTATGTAGGGTTAAATGCTACTTGGCACTTCCGCTTCGTCGTCAGTATTGTGTTGCGACATGCGCAACGCATGTTGGAAGCTCCATGCAGTACTCCTCCGATCTATCTATCTATCTATCTATCTATCTATCTATCTATCTATCTATCTATCTATCTATCTATCTATCTATCTATCTATCTATCTATCTATCTATCTATCTATCTATCTATCTATCTATCTATCTATCTATCTATCTATCTATCTATCTATCTATCTATCTATCTATCTATCTATCTATCTATCTATCTATCTATCTATCTATCTATCTATCTATCTATCTATCTATCTATCTATCTATCTATCTATCTATCTATCTATCTATCTATCTATCTATCTATCTATCTATGTGTTAAGAACAAGATTATGAGAAAATCCGCTACACAGTCTTCGTATAGATAAATTTGTCTGTGCCATTGATTTGGTTTAGTACCTCATGACTGACGACAGGCGGTGATTAGCGAGTTCGACAATGATCCGAGAGGACTGCGAGACTCCGAGAGCTTGCATGACACCTGCTTGACGCCACCTTAAAGCATTTTGTGAAAAATAAATCGCAGGTAAACGTGGCGTTTCACGCATGCAGCGAATTCACTTGTGGACCATCCTGTGTATTCCTTCTTTGAAAGAAGAAAAAATAAAAATAAAAATACAGCTGTAGTTATTAATGACCATTGGTAAAATTATCTGCGACATCTGCTTTCTCTGTGCATAACATGGGCCTTGACGTTCAGCATCCAGGTTGAGTGGGAAGTTTCTAACCTATAGATCGATTTATCCGCGACATGGAAACAACCAATCGTTCCCGCCTGTTCTTCGCTTACACCAATCAGTGCGTTTGCTTGTCACCGGTGCCTATTGCGTCCCAAAGTAAAGGCACCTTGTTTCGTCAGATAGCTGAACAGTAAACCGGCACAGTTTACGGAACTGCTTTTATATCTAATCGACGATGCGCGCCGTAGGCGGTCGTGCGTGGTTTCATTGGGAGACAACCACCCTCGCACTCGACCCTCTGCCCCCCACTATTCCATAACCGCGCCGCCTTGGCTCCGCGGTTCTTTTACGTCGCCTTGATTACATTCAGGGCTCTATGTGTCGCGATTTCTCGAGAGGCTCTATTCAAAACGGCGAAGCAGCTGTTTGCCGAGCGTGCGTCCCTATTAGGTTTTCAGGGCTGTGCACTCCCCTTCCGCCCGGCGTTCTCGGCGCGCTCCTTGGCACGGCGCGATCGATCGCTGTCTCGGTGATCAACAGAGCGACGCGCTGGCACGCCGAACAAACAGCTTCTAACGACGGCCACCGTCATTTCCGCTCCCGGGCCGCCGTCGTCCACCTGCTCGCGGGCGCGACCATTGCGCGGAAGGCCGCATGCAAAAAAGATGTATCAGAGCAGGCACACGTTCGCTTTTCGTTTGTGAGCGATACGCGACTGTAGCGACATTGAATGTTTGCCACGGACGCATTTCTAGGCTTGCTTATATAACATAAAGGAATAAGTCGAACTGGAGCTCTTCCTGCCGAGTCTAACATCCAGAAGTTTCAAGTGGACGAAATGAGAATGCTGAAATAGGGCGTGCAGTGGCGACGAGAGATAAAGAGTTTGGAACGACCACAATTGAGGCGCGGCCGGTGGCGCGGACATCGTGGCAAAGGTTCAAGGGGGGGGGGGGGGGGGGGGGCAATGAAATGGTTCGCTCATGGAATGCGATGCGACGAAGACTACTACATAAAAGAAAAGGCAGTGAAGGCTAATGTCGAAGAGAGAAGAGCACTGGCCAAACAAGAAGTTACAGGCCAGCACGGAAATCTTTTTCAGAACTTCAGAAAGCAATGAATAAATGCTAAAGCGAACTTCAAAGAAAAGAAAGATAAATATATTGGCACGCATTTGGAAGTCCCTTAGAGATGTTGAAGGATGGATGGATGGATGGATGGATGGAAAACTTTAATGAACGTCCTGAGGTATATCACGACGATCACAACAAAGTCTGACTTGTATTTCCTCTCTTTTGTAATCACGTGCTCTATATACGAGATGTGCTCACGGTGCCCTACTGCGCGAATACACGACAAACTAGTGTATTCGTCTAGCGTGAACCGACTAGCCCGTGACAAATGCGTACAAGCACCAAGCTGCCAATAAAGGGTCCATAATATGATGCTGGAGTGATATCAAAGAGAAGGAAATACATTACCTGCTTGCGAATCGAAAGAGCCAAACAACTCCCACATACCTATGCGGTTCTGTATTAGATGACATCTGGCGTAGACAGAGTTTCTGTTCTGAAAGTTTGGTTCCAAGCCGTATCGCTTTTCACTCCGGCCGCTGTTGCAAAAGGTCGCGTTCAGAGGAACAGACGCCGCCGCTACGCAGGAGCCATTGGCGACGTCGCCTGATGGTTCGGTTGTCAATTGCATGCGGGTTCTTTTCAGAAATAAAAAGAAAGAAAAAAAATACAAGAGTACGCACTATAACAGAAGTGAAATGATAAAAGTAAAATAAGGAGGCTTTGGATGAGGTAAGTTGAATAAGCGAAAATTTGCGCAGTTGACTCCACCTTGCGATGAAGTGTGGTGACTGTTTTTTTTTTAATTAAAGGAGAACACCGTGGCTTATCTATCTCGACCACAGCTTTCTTTCTTGACTTTTTTTCTTTTTTTTTACAGTCCCGCTCGCATTTACTTTGTCTCAGATAGTGCATATTACCTAGAAAAAACAAGGCGGATGCAATTATTTTCGCCTGTTTATAGTGGTGCATGACCTGTTATTCAGCGTTTATATTGCTGACTGTACGATAAGGTAATATGCGCAATTAGGTTTCTACTTTATGCCATCTATTGATAAAAAGGTGACAGGACAAGTTCACAATTCCACGCCGGATATGTACAGTAGTGTGCGTGCCTGACTGCTGTAAGAGGCACGACACCGAAATTTAGCGCAGATGCATGTCATTCCCGATGATATCCAGCTCGCATGAGCAAAGGCTTGGCACCGATGCTTACTGGTTTATGTGTTTTCTTGAGCAGTGTAATGCAAGTCTATCTCGCCTATCGACGGCGATGGCCTCACCGCTGCGAGAGCCGTACTGAGATAATCTGTATATGGAATGGAACACACCAGAGTCGCTTGTAGGATATAGGCCAAGTGCAGCATTCAGGTTCTGCAATATTTGAAAAAACAAAAGAAAGAAAAAAGAAGACGATAGCAATTCAGGCTGGTCGGTGGGGGCGGCTTTTATTTTGTTTTCCTGTCTTCAAATAGTCAAAGTTAGATCGCAAGTGATAGTAGAATTCGTCATGTATAGTACACTATTCGCGACAAAATTTACGGCCCACGACGAGACCAACCAAGAAAACTAATTTCTGTACTCTTTGGACGGGTAGCTCTAAATAGGGGCGAGAAAGGGGGAGGGGGCGAGGGCCCTCCCCGACAACATTTCCTCATGCCTCCCCCTCCTCCTATCACCATGGAGTATCAAGTGGTGCAGTGTCATGCTGCATCTTCAACGGAAATGAAAAATCATGCCCTGCCTTCCCTCCCCCGTGCTTTTCCCCCGAACCAACATTGCGTCGCCGGCCTGCCTTTCGGTGGTAGTGCTCTCAAGGGCAGTGTTTAACTCATAGTAGGTCGAGTATGCATGTTAAAGCTGTAAAGAAATTCAGCCTGAAGAATTGGGGCACTGCGCCGCAAGAAACTTCCGTTAGTCTAAACATGTTGAAGTATTCTCATTAGGAACTATAATTACCTTTTAATGGATCAATTCAGGTGCCTCAATTGTTAGAATGATGAAATGACAGGCCGGTCCTAAGTGGATGTAGGCCGTTGTTCAACGCAGTAATGGTTTCAAAATAGCTTGAACATTTTTTTTTCAGCGTTTATCCTGCGTGAACAATCGAATGAACGACTGCCACGCCTACTCCTGATGATGGTCAACAACGCATGGATAAAAAAAAAAATTGCCGCATAAGGAGAGTTCAGAGAGAAAGATGCGATGATAGATTGCCACAGCAAAGATTAATGCGCTGTGGATTAACGATGAAAACCACGGCAGCACGAACGATTTCGCAGGTGGCCATAACGCCGCAATCAAAACGATCAGGCGAAGCCCAGATCCGCAGATTCTTCTGGCTATTCCTGTCAAGAGGATATTTCTTTCTTTATTGGCCCGGAACGACAGCACCACCATTTGATGGCACCGCAACTTTTTTACGCTTCAGTATGGTGGCTTATGAGTTAATTAAGAAGCAAGCTAATGAATATTAGCGAATAATATACCTCCTGCTTCTCTAACTCCTTCAGTGACGAATTATGATGGATTGTCAATAAATGAGTCAAAGTTACAATCATCTGATACCGAGGCACTGCAGATCCCATTGAAAGAATGTGGTAGGATGATTCTGTGTGCACTTTCTAGTCATGTGACCTTATTTAATTGGCAGATAAAAAGCCCATCAGTGATTATTCTTCTTTAAAACGAAGGATTTGTACCTATATTGAACAAGGAACACTGTTTTATGGAGGCCACGTTGGCAAAGTCGTGACGCGCGATGCTGAGCAGCGACGAAAGGATATCCTTACTTCTGCAGCGTGATTATTCATATAGAAGGTTTACTGCTTGCGATAATGCTTTCATTAACACCAAATTGCTGCGGCTGAGTCATTTATGCAAACGAGCGATCAGTTGCTTTCGCTAAATTTAACAAAATCCTGCGACCGATAAGCGCGTTTTAGAACAGGGGCATTAAATTTTCAGGTATTCCTAAAGAGTAACGCCTCACCACCACGCGTGCGCTGAACCCTAACACCTGACTTTTGTTGATTTGCGTTAGCGTTCGCTGCACGCCGTTTACTTTTTTGTGCAATATAGTGCCATGCCTTTAAGCGAGAGCCGTTCGCTTCGCGACAAATATTCCAGTGTTCTCGCATAATGCGATATCAAATTAAGGCACGATTGGTTTTCTTTTTTGTTTGATATTATTTCCACTGAAACGTTTGATCTACACCTCCTGTGTGTCTTCGAAACAGGATATTGGCTGAGCGTTTTTAAGCAAACCCTCATCTTGTCGCCATGCAAGCAACTATGCCGAAAAAACAAGTTAAACGGGGCGGGGCTCGCTTGTTGGCACGAGCGGGGCTCGCACGTCTTGGCAACCGGCATGAGCGACGCCATTGGATGTGTTCACATGTATTCACTACAAAAAAGACGGAGGTCACAACACACACGCTGATTAACAAGTATGTTCGTTTATTGCGTCACGCATTAAGTAACTTCGAGAAGGACGCGTGATTCTGTAAGGTGACCATAAATAGAAAAAAAAGAAAAAAAAAAGAAATGAGCAGCAGTAAGCGGAATAAATAAGATAGGTTAAACCACGGAAGAATTCGCCACTACCTAACATCGCTGTCTAATCTCATGAGTAATTTCATCTTATAAATGCACGCTCGGATACAATAAATTCACTTATCTACGTGAGTAAGTGAATAAAGTATTACTCACTCACTCAGTTAGATACGCGTTTTTTATTTTCAGCTAGGCTAATGGACGGCGCGCTGTTATACGCACCTGGTGCCATTCCTGGAGATTGCACGTGTACCTCAACCGCTAAACGCACACATGCGTCCCTAAAATGGTTTAGCACAGTACATTTGCAGAAGTCCGTTGCGCACCTGCGTTTTGTTCTTAAGTTTGTAGCCACTGCGCACCGTTATTTGTTCGCACGTTGTACGAGTGTTAATTCAGCCCCACATTGATGCTTCTCCCGATATGTCCTGTAGTATATTTTACACGAGCTACCAGACGACAAAGAGCACCACTTAAGCTACACAGCACTTTTACAAATGGCTTGGTGAGACCTTCGCAAGTTGAGAAAATCATAAGTTGGGGCGGAAGAGTGAAGTGTTTTTGAAAAGAAGTGCTACTGAAGCCGCAGAAACACAAGTTCTGGCATGCGACACTGCACGGTGCGATCACTCGGAAATATCACAATGACACTGAATAAATAGAGCTTCGGGTTCTGGATCCGGCGTGTTCCCTTTACTCGCAGTCCCTCCTCTTATTCTCACCCCTTCCATCAGGATTTCCATCCCATATGCTTTTTATTTCTTCAGTGAAAATATTCCAAGAATATCTGTTTTCACCGTTCCAACATAACTTTAAGCAACCTAACCCAACCAGCATCTAGTCTTCGACGTTCACTTAAGCGTTTTGCATCAACTTCGGTGTTCACCGCAAGCGAATCAATTAGGCTGTCGGCCATCATGTCTTGCAGCTCCGTCATCGCATTTTTTCATCACTTTTATTTACCGGGCGACACTGTAGAATACCGTCATCTTTCCCTTGAAAGTTGTGCACCGTGTTTCCTCGCTGATGATCTGCTCGGGCAGCGTCTACTGTCATGTATACGAGGGCAGCTGCTCGCTATAGCGAGGGGCTTATTAGAGGACCAGGCGTGCTGTCGGCGATGTTTGCTGCATTGATGCCCCGAAACTGGGTGACTCGGGCGACTGCCTAAGCATGAGCGTTATCCGGGATATTTCCCGCGGTAATAGACCGGGTCCCCGGCGCCGACCTCCCTCCGGTCGGGCTCCGAGGAAAGCGTAGAGATTGGAAGTCTCAACGGCGCCAGCTGCCTAGGGCAGTCGTTGGTCCGAGGTGGCGGCAAATGAATCCGACGGAAGGCGAAAGGCCAAGCCATCAGCCGGAAGCAAACTCACAAGCAAGAATAAGGCGCGTGTTAATCCTTTAAACCCTCAGGCCTTGTGATGTTGGCGTGCCCCTTCAAAACTTCTGGAGAAAAAGTGCCTCAGGGGAAGATAACTATACCTTAGCGCTGCGTCTATATAACAGTGTATACGGAGGAGGAACGAAATAACATATTTGGCCACTATGCGTACCCCCCTCCCCCTCAAAAGAAAAGATTGAAGGATAGAAAGATTATGATAAGCGTACTTTCCTATAAGCCTGAAACAAACTAAATGATACCATGGCTGCACCCCCTTACGTTCTCAAAAGCGTTCAGTACGCCCGACAACCTTCGCAGTTAATTCTTCAACGGCTCTATTTACGCATCTTTCTATGCAAAATACTTTTGAAAATATTTGATGATGTTATTAGTCTCTGAATAACCCACAATATTCCTTCCTTATTTGTTTCTATTTGTCACCTGTATATAGGTCGTTCCAAACAGCTCGTGTTATAGTACACCACTCTTACGAAGCTTACACTCTAGTGCAGAGATCCCGTGCAACGCGACAGCTGTCACTGGAGTCCACTAACCAATCAGCAGAAATGAATGTTCTGAGAAGAAAGTGCGATGAAAGTGCTATTTCGCATTGCATGGGAGAATTCCCAGAGTCGTTGATGTGCAACGTCATGTCTAGGAGTTCCACGAGCGACTTATAGCTGTCTTGTAATAGCTGAGGCTCGTCAATCACCGTTTCCGGTTATGAGAACTACAGAAACATGCCGACTTTATTTTCGTCTTCAAACACATAATAAAAGCCACCCATTGGCTCTAGACATAATGAAACGAGATAGAAGTTATGTTCATAAAGAAATTCAAGAAAATCTTCATATATTGCCAGGAAATAAATTTTGGAACTCAGATGTCGAATATCCTCCATGGCTGCTTACTCTTCCAAAAATCGAATTGTCAGTAGATGGGATATTCAGAAAAAGAGACATGTTCATTCATGCTGCTCAAAAACTAGCACTTTACCAGATATATATGCGGGATTCCGGTGGCTCCAGTGCAGCAACCTCGTCAACTTCAGCATTCATTATACCGCACCTCAATAAACAAGCATAATTTAGGGTATCTCGTGCGACTTCGTCCACAACGGCTGAACTATTCGCAATCCTATGTGCGATAAAATTTATAACTTCAGTAAGAGATTCGGAAAAATAGGTAATTTTCAGCGATTCACAGGCGACACTAATATCACTCTGCAGCACAAAAGCAAAAACAATCAGTGATAATATAATATATGAAACACTCAAAGACCTCACAATGGCAAGCCAAGCAAATCATGAAATAACATTCCATTAGGTACCTGGGGCGCTATAACGTAAAATGATTCCAAACTCCTGACGTCAAATTTACGTAACCACCGACGCAAGCATCGGGCGGTGACCCGCAGTGTTGTCAGAACAACCCAATCAAACACTCTCCTCGTTTATAGGCGGTCACCTTTGTTCGCTCTCAAAACCAATAACATTGTGTACACTGAGCAGTTTTTCTTATCTAATTGGCGGACAAGAGGCGAGGAGCACGCTCTAGTGGAGAGGGTTTCGATGGGGCCCAGCCAGCACAGTGAAAATAGATAACCGCATGAAGAGGGTGGTGCCGGTTTCTCCGATTGGTCCGCTTCGCCTTACTTAGCTTGCGGTGGCTGGTCGAAAATCGCGCCGACGTGCAACGGAGGATAACAATGCCGCTAAAACGGATCCTCAGCAAGGAAGAGTTGGCAGAGCGATGTCGTATGCATGCCGAAAGGGCTCGATAACGTTTTAATGCCACGAAAAAAGGTTTATCATGCGCAAATAAATACATGCTCACCGGCAGGTGCGAGTAGCGAGGGCCTGAGCGATCGGCGGGCAGCTATCATCGATTCCTTTCGGAACGGGTTAGTCTGTGGCTATTCAGAAAAATTTTCAGTTTTGTTCGGCATATTAATGCATTTTTTTCGCGCACACGTCACTTTGACGTGGTGAGTTTTCGCGGTTTTGTGAGGTCGCGTCACAGACAGGCGAAGTGGGCGTAGCCAGAAAACATTGGACCGATAGCAGAGGGCTAATGGTGAAAAGGCGCCGAATCAGGAATGATTATTTTTCTTTTGTGCGGTTTAATCATGCATAATCAGTGTGTACGCGTTATATCAGATGGTGAGTTTTCGTGGTTTTGTGAGGTCGCGTCACAGACAGGCGAAGTGGGCGTAGCCAGAAAACATTGGACCGATAGCAGAGGGCTAATGGTGAAAAGGCGCCGAATCAGGAATGATTATTTTTCTTTTGTGCGGTTTAATCATGCATAATCAGTGTGTACGCGTTATATCAGATGGGGAGCTATCGCGGTTTTCGTAACGTCGCGTGACAGACAGGCGAAGTTGGGAGTGGCCCAAAATGTTTTCACCAATCGTGGAGGCTGATTGCAGCAATTGGAATCAAAACAATTTGGAATCATTTTACGTTATAGCGCTCCTGGACATTGCAACATTCCTGGTAATACAGCAGCCGCTGAAGCAGCCCGACAAGCACAACTCAAAGATGATGTGGTTTCGCTCTCAATATCAAAAAATGAATTACGCTGCAATATAAGGGAAAAGTCTTTCAAACTGTGTAGAAATAAGTGGTTTGACCAGAATTCTTAGAGCTCTGATTTGTACCATATCAATCCACTTATTGAATTCAAATTTCTATTTTCATTAGACAGAAATATCGAAACCCTTATTCATCGATTCATGGATCGCTGCCTACTCAAAACATTTCTTACATAAAATTCGCCATGCGAAAACCCCCGAATGTGATTGTGGATTTTTAGATGAAGATATACATCACCTCCTTCTAGATTGCCCACATCACGATACACAAAGACGCCGACTTAAATCAACTCTAATGACATTAGACTGCAGACCTTTCAGTTTAAGGAAACTTTTGGGCCCTTGGTGAACAACGGCCTTGCAGAAGAGCGCTTTAAAAGCATTAAAAACTTTTCTAGAAGGCAGCGGCATTGTTGGCCGTTATTAACGCTTATAATGTTCCTTTTATTTCAACGTCGCTCTATATATGCATGTGTTTGTGGATTATGTTATGTTGACTATTCTGTTCTGATTATAGTGATAATGCATTTACACAATGTATGCACCACTGTATTGTTGAGTGACAGTATTATTTTTATTTTTGAGACTTTCACTCATTTAACTTGTATATTGTTTGTACCACGTATTTTTTTACGTTGTAGTGTTATAACACTGTGAAAACGTTGCTTGACACGTATTTTTTATGTTTTGGTGCTTGTATGAGAAGGTTTATTGACATGTAATCTTGAACCCTGTTTGTTGTAGCATAGACCCATTCAAGAGCTATGGAGTAGCCGGTGCCTTCTTTGTGCGTCAACATCTCCTTATATCATATCAATAAAAAATAAATAAATGAAAACGTCAAAGGCAGCATAGTCAACTTATACCTCTTTTTTATGTAACCGATAGCAGTTCACTTTAAAGACCACGAAGGCTGCATTACGATGGGGGCGGCTTGCATAAAGGCTAACGTGCTGGCGTTTTGGCGCACGCGAACAGCAGGTGGACCAAATCGATCCGAAGCGCTCCATTACGGCGCCGCTCGTTCCGCAGAAAGCTTTATAATTTGAAAAAAGTCAATTAACAATCAGCCCCCCGTTTGTCTGCAAATAAATCAATCAAATTTCACCCGTGGGAGCGTAAAGTTGAAAGCTCCGTCGTATCGTTATACCGCCCACTGAAGCGTAGTTCTCTGATAGTTTCCGGAGTCGGCACCATGCGTTGAGCAGCACAAGTTCTGCATTGTGAGTGTTAATGTTGTTCAGTTCAGTCCGCTTTCTTAGTTTTTTCTCGTAGCTCGGTGGTCTAGCGGTAATGCTAACAAGTTGCGCGAACTTATAAGACCCTTTTATTAAACTCTTACATTACAATGTGGTGGCGCTCATATAGGTATAGTGACCGTTATCTAGTGAGCAGACGAATAGCGTTCCGATACAAGAAACTCTCAACCTCGCAACTTCGCTGCGCTGTATAGCGTGTGCAACATTTATAGCGACGTATATATATTTTTAAACATTAGGGCGTTATAGCAGTGTGTCGTAACGATATTCTCGAAAAAGATTGCGACAGAGCCCATCTCACGATGACGGTCGACGGTAATGCGTTTAGCATTGAATCAATATGGCGACGCAACATATTGTCTCCATCGGAGCAAGTTAAGTGCGAGGTGTGTACTGCGCAGCGGGACTCCTCTTTCTTGCTTCCGTAAGAACATTTGGCGCCATCTAGCGCCGCCGCCACGAAGCCTGCGCGTGGCCTCCGAAATGCATGGCTCGCCGGTGTGCGCGAACGTTGAGAAACGCGTCATGCGGCAACCGGGCTCCTCTCTCGAGCTGCTTTCTGTACACGCTTCGCCATCTAGTGACACTGTCGAGAAGTCTGCGCACGTGGCCTCCGAAGACGAGAAGCGTGTCGCGCTGTTGCCTGCGAACGCTGATAATTGTTCCCTCGCTTGACTCGCACTCAGTGGCCCAAGTTGGTGAGAGGTTCATTGAAGAGTGGCACATACCCAGTGCCTCATGTCCCAATTCGCTTAAGCGCTGGCGTGAAAGGCGTTCATTGATAAGTGCCACATACTCAGTGCATTTGTGGCGCAGCCTTCGAATGCGTCGGGTCCTTGAGACACCCTTAAAGGGACACTAAAGAGAAACCGGAAGTTGAGTTTAATGGTAGATTATCCTTTCACGATCGCAGACATACCATTCTTACTGCGAACAGAGGTTTAATAAGCGAGAAAATAGCGAGAAACGGAAGGATAGGTGCTGACGCCCCTTCGAATTTCCCGCACTACACGTTTGTGACGGCGGAGATCACGAACGCAGCCCGGCCGCGATTGGTCGAGAGCGATTTATCGCTGTTAATAACACGCAAAATTAAATACACCTTAAACGTGCATAAACAGCATTTGCCAACTTTTAGGGTGTTTTAAGCGAGGAAGTACAAGTTTAACGCAAAATTAAATAAATAAAAAAATGGCATGGCGCTACATGCGGTTGTGATACTTCCGTAGTTTCGCTTTTGCTCCATGCATCATCGCGCGCGCCTGTTCCGCTCTACAGTTAGAGTGTTTGGTTGCGTGTTGCGTATCTCTAAAAACGTTGACTTCGCGGGAAACAGCCAGAAAATGACTCGTGTGTGTGATGTTGAGGGCTGTATCAACGGCGCAAGGCGCTTGCCCAGGGGCAGCGGCAGTGTTGACCCGACTGTGTCCTTTCATGTATTGCCGAGCGATGAGCCCCGGCGTTCGCAATGGCTGTGCTCTGTTGATGATAAAACGGCAAAGACCCAGAGAAACCGATGGTGTGCTCTTTGCATTTCTCGCCCTCGGATTATCTATGTAATCCTGCCCTCGGAAAGTATCTTGGCGTGCCCCAGAGATCAGTCCTTTCTCGAGCAGCTGTCCCATCAATGTCGCCTTTGTCAAATACCCTACTGATGCCCCTGCAGCAGCACATTGGCGACTCGGTGAGTGCTGAATGTCATTAAAAAATACACAAAAAAACCATACCGAGTACGCGCGCAACTTCCTACGCTTGTTCTGTCGGGAACATCGTCGCCTGGCGGACCGGCCGCCTCGCCTTCCATCGACGAAAACGAGGCTTCGCTTTCCGTCGGCGCGGCCGGCTGCTCACCGCCATCGTAAGGGGAAACACCTACCGCGCGCCGCGCGAGCACGGAGGATCATTTCGTGCTCCGTTTCACTGAAGTCGCTCAAGTGCAGTCCTGCTTCCCTGGCGAGCTCTTCGTTGCAAGGTTCAGCCTCAGCAACGGTATCCATCGCGGCCACAGAACACTTTAGCAAAAGTCGCAGCCTATGATGGAGCGAGCGCCTCAGCAGTTTACACAAGCGGTGACGTATTATGGCGCCTTCTGATTCGCTGAGAGCAATGAAATCCGTGACGACACTGCTTCAGCGCCGATTCTGGGGTGAGAGAAATTGAGGAAGAGATATTTGGTCTTTGTTTACGAATTTCTCCGCTAATAACTAATATTTTTGCTCCCAACAAAAAGTGCATGCATTCCTGAAGGTCCCTCTTTTATTCCAGCTGAACTTCCCGTTTCTCTTTAGTGTCCCTTTAAGACGTGGATTCGATTGCGCACAATATCAGAGACATTTAAGGGATCTTTTTCGGCATTTCAAAGCGGCACATTCCCCGTGGCACATACCTAGTTACCCAAATTGGCGTCAAGTAGTTCATTAAAGAGCGGCGCACACTTTGTGGCACATAGCCAGTGACCCAAGTTGGCCTAAAAGTCGTTCACTGTAGACCAGCACAGACCGAGTGTTCCAAGTCGGGGTCAAAGAGCTTCGAACAGAGGTGCCTACCCGATCCCGCATCTACACTGAGCCATGTCGGCGTGAAAGAGGTTCGTTGAAGAGCGGCACGTATACGTACACACTGCCACATACTCAGTGACCCAAGTTGGTCCGGTGGTTGCTTTCGAACCCTGTTACTGTCGTGTTCCGGGGCTTCCGTGAACAAAGAGGCAGACTGTACTTGAAACAAGCTTTATTGCATGGCGGCAACTTAAAGTGACAGAATGACAGCCAAGGAATGCAATGTACACCCAGCCTTGCGGCCAGCGATTGGGCGAGGGTGATGTGATCGCGATATGGGCCGCGTGACAGCAAGGGAAACGCTATCACGCAAGTACACGTGTACAGATATGCGACAGTTACCTCAGCACATCAGCCCGATGCGCTACCCATTTGACTACGAGCTACCCAATGACCCAAATGGGCGGGAAAGCGGTTACATACATACATACATACATACATACATACATACATACATACATACATATTACATACATACATAATACATACATACATACATACATACATACATACATACATACATACATACATACATACATAGCCCCCGGAAAGTGCGTCAAGTACCCTAGAATGCTAATCGTATTAAAAACATTACGTAGCCCTTGCTACATCGCCTTCTAAGCCATCGCCCGAACGTAGCCGGCGCTAGCACTTCTGATAATTTCCGTACCGGTTGAAGCACTGCTACGGAAAATAGAGCAGTGCCATATTTCCGCCGTGTGCATGAAATTCTATGCAAAACCTCGGAACTATAGTGCTGGAAGGAGAGATACGAGGTCTGTCTAAAAAATCAGCTCGTGGAGACTAGCAAGCGTCGTCTGGTGTATTCCTGGTCTCCTTCAAAGTAGTTGCTTCCACACGCCGACCCCTGTGGTCTTTCCACTTCTGGAAATAGTCTGGGTAGCCCTCTTCGGGAAGTGCTGTTAGGGTAGTCGTTGCAATTAATGTCCTCTATGGTTTGTTAGTGCGCTCCTTTTAGTTGCCTATTAATTTTATAGAAGAGTCAGAAGTCGCATGGGGTCATGTTCGGAGAGTAAGAGGCTTGACCACTACTGAAATATTGACCACTACTACAAAACTACTGAAATACAGTGTTGTGTCCAACAATACTGAATCCCACGAACCGCATGATCGAACAGGGCGGTATCCTGGTGCAGTTACCATATCTACGAAATACTTTATCAAAATCCTAGGCACACACGTTGCAGGCACCGGCTGTGTACCGAAAGATGTATTTAAATGACATTCACAGCATTTTTATTGCTATCCACTAGCTGAGCTATTTCCTTCACAGGCAGCCGAAGCTCTTTCAAGGTTCGCACTTCATAAATAATCCCATTATGAATTGTTGAAGGGTGGCTCAATCTCCACAGATGTTAAGCCTTCCTGGAAGCGGTTGCACCACATTGTTATCTGCTTCATGCTCATAAAGTCCTCTTCAAGCTCTTCCAATCTTCTCAATTCCTTGTGCTTGGTTATCACCAATCTTCGCATGGAACTTTATGTAGTATCATTGTTCAATTCAATCCGTCGTTTTTGTCCGCTTAGATTCACGCTGATACTCTACCTAGCTCTTCCTGCACAACAACAGAGGCAAGTGAAAGCCACGCTTTTGCCACTTAAACACGTCACGGACCCTCCTTCCACCACTCACAGTGTGGCCAACCTGCGCCTGTAGTTTATTTTATAAAGTAAAAAAGGTGTGGTACTTTTTAGGCAGGCCTTGTAGCTGGGAGGTCTTACAGAATTCAATGGTGAAAGTACAGTGCGGAAATAACGAAGGACAAGACCTTACTGTGTTGTCCTTTACTTCGTACTTTTCACTGTGTCCTCACCATGAAGCTATGTACTGCTTGAACGTGCTATTGCTTGCCGCGAAGTTTACTGTGCAATAAAATTAGAATTGCAGCTTTGATAGTCGTGATTGGAACCGCTATGTTTGAAGCGACTTGTTCCCTTTGCCGTAAAGAAAAAAAAATATATATATATATAGTTCAATTTTTCTATGACAGCTCTTTTGCAACGTTAGTAAATGAAAATGGGAGAACTAGCCCAATCTCGCTAAAGGATAAAAAATAAAGTTGTATACGCACAAGTTCGATGGCTTAGTTCAAAGAACAGCGCAATTGACTTTAGGCTCTTCCTCGAATGCTTTGAGAGACTTGCGAATGAACACAATGTTTGCAGAAATGTTGTCGAATGCTTGTGTTGCTGGCATATATTAATATTTCCCCCTTTCAACTGGTCTATTGTAATAAATAGATTTTGTCGGATAACACTTTTTTATTGCGATAGCAATTATATGGACACTTCAACCGTATTTCTGCCGTCGCCGTCGCCGTGAGGTTCCCTATAGATAAAATATTCGCCGCGCGCCGTATGCCCGAGCCGAAGCGTGCGGGGACGCGCGCTATCACGGAGAGCAAACGCACTCAATCTCCCACGCGCAAGCAAGGAAGCGGGAAGCCAGCGCCGGAGGGAGCGGAGGGGGGGGGGGGCGCACTTCCACTCTGCCAACAACCGCGCTCGTCGCTCGCTCGCACCGTCGCTTATCTCCACACGGCTCTGACCTTTATGCGCCGTGCGTTCGCCGCTCAGTTTCCGTTGAAGCGATAGACCGCACGTACCTTCACCCGTTGGTGCGGCGTATGCGCTTGCTGCCAGCGTTTTGACAGTCGTTGTCTGCAGTCATTCAGTGTGATCTATTCATGTTGGTTTGTGCGCGTTCACACCACGCTTGTTCAATCAGTTAGTAATAGTCGGGCCACATTTTCCAACGCACGCTACACATGCAATGCTGCCCGGGTCGGCAGTGCAGCGCTACAGGTGTGTCCCTTCGCACGCGCTGCCCACGGGAAGCGCTTCTCATCAACACCACCGTTTCACACGCGCCTTCTCGTGGTCATCGAGTCTCTCTTCATGTAGGTCTACTTACGCCGCAGCACACCTGCTTACTTAATCAGCTCATGTTTACTACAATTCATATTGCTACCAAAGCCGCTCACCTTACTTCGTATGACATTGCTGTGTTGCTATCGCATTCATTGCTTCGCCCTTAGGGCGAAACTGTGACATTTTTTAGAGTGTAACACAACAATGAATTTGATATGAGGCGACAAGGACGCCGCAATTGAGGCGGAGCATTCATACGAGGTGTTCAAAATTAAGCTTTATGGTTTTCTTAAAATTAGGCACTGAGAGGCACGCGAAGACTACCTGTGCAAATAAGTTATGTGGCCAGGGGGACACAAAGTGAGATGATAGTTATCGCTGTCAGCAGCTCAATTAACTAAAATTGAATAATTAACTTTTTATTGACTGCAGTAAGTGTGTATGTTTGCATTCAAATGTTAGAGGCAGTCGTGCTTCTACACAGATTCACTTCGAAGAATTATTCTAGCTTGTCTGTGCTCCGATATATGCGACTCCAAATTTTAATTCTCGTTCGCATGATTACGCCTGCAAGAGAGTGAGGATGGACGCAAAGCTCCTCCCTGATGTGACGCGGCTGTTGCGTGCGGCGTTTAGTCTGACAACAGGGCGGAGGCATAGCAAAGATGATAAGTGTTCGCCTTCCCCCCTCGGCTGGCCAAATAAGGATATGACAGCGCGGTGTGCCGTACGCAGTACGCATGATCCTATTAACGCGATAACAGGAGATAATTTTCGGCACATTTTTGTATTACTTGAGATCGCACCGGGACATCATCTTGTGAACGCGTTAGCTGCGCTGTCATCTACTAGAGTGCTTCTGGAATAGTGGCGCCTCTGTACGGAGGGATAACTAAGAATATCCATGTGGAGTCCCTTCGTGCTAATATGCCTGCTTCTGGGGGGACGAGGTATTCTACCGAAGAAAAAAATAGACGTGGTACTTGCAATGACTGAAATGAATGGCAATGCTTCATTGGTAATGCGGCTGTACGCGGCTCGCCATCCACACCACCCCTTTCCAACTAGGCCTACCTTCATAAACGTGTTTCGGCGCTTTCGCACAACAGGGTCAGTCCATCATCCGAGACAGACCAGGAAGACAATCGTCGATGAAGGCTTTGAAATCGACGTTGTTGCGTGCGTAACGTCGATGCCAGAACTCAGCATCCGACAGATTGCTGATCAGTGCGGTCGCAGCGTTGGAACAGTCGCAAATGTGCTCAGAAAGCATAAGTTCCATCCCTATCATGTTTACCTTCACCAGGACCTAAGTGAGGCGGATTTTGAAAGGTGGGTTGACTTCTGCAATTGGCGCCTGATCAAAATTGATGAAGAAAAGGACTTCTTACAAAGAATAATTTGGACAGATGAAGCTCGGTTTTGCCGCAATCGCACTGTGAATATTCACAACGCACATTATAGGTCACAAGAAAATCCACACTGGCTGCGGCAGCACAAGCGCCAAGTTCGCTGGAGTGTGAATGTGTGGTGTGGCATACTCGGGGATAGGATCGTTGGACCTTACTTTTTTGAGGACAACTTGAACGGAAAGATGTACAAGGAAGAAATATTAGGTGTTATGGGCGACGACTTTGTCTCTAATCTTTCACTGAATGACCTGCGCCAAGTGTGGTTCCAGCACAACGGAGCACCACCACATTTCTCCACCACGGCAAAGAGCTGATTGGAGACACGTTTTCCACGATAGTGGACCGGGTGTGCCGAGATCCCCTGAGTTTTCTCCGCTCGACATTTTTCTGTGAGGCTACGTTAAAGATCGAATTTACGCATCAGAGCCCAGTGATGTCAATTATATGAAGCATAGGATAATACCTGCCTGTGCGAGCATCCGTCCATAAGTACTGCGCAGATTTATCGAGTCGACGCGAGAGTGGTTTATGCTTTGCGTTGCTGTAGAAGGGAGGCATTTTGAACATTTTTTAGGGCATTGACATCTTTATGGGTAAAGGGTTTTCATGAGACTATTATTATTATTATTATTATTATTATTATTATTATTATTATTATTATTATTATTATTATTATTATTATTATTATTATTATTATTATTATTATTATTATCTGGTTTGTACACATATGCACCTAAGGACACGAAGGAAATAGGGAGGGAGCAAGCTGACAACTGTCACCGAGAGGGGCCAACGACTGCCTACTCTGTGCATGACGACACCAAACTTAAAGCGGCAGTATGAAATATTCGTTAGCATAGGTAAAACTGTTTCTGAGTTGTTGCTATTGATTTCAATAAAACTTACAATACTTGGAAATCCAAGTCCAAGTAACAAAGGACCTAATAAAGAAACGACAAAACATGAAAGTGTCAAACCCAAGAGATCGGTTAGAATTCGCTGAACTGTAAAAACTGATCAACAAGAAGAACGTATGGGATATTCGAAATTATAACGTGCAAAAGATTGAGGAAGCAGTAAAATATGCACGCAGCATGAAATCTGTGAGAAGAAAACTTGGCATAGAACAGGGCAAGATGTATGCACTAAAAGATAAGCACGGTAATATCATCAGCAATTTCGACGACATAGTAAAATCAGCGGAAGAATTCTATAATGACCTGTACAGTGCCCAGAGCAGCCAAGCTACTTTCATTCGAAGTAGTGATGAACAGGGTACGGAGGCACATTCTATAACTAGCGAGGAAGTGAGAAGGGCCTTGAAAGACATGACCAGGGGAAAAGCTGCTGGAGAAGATGGAATAACAGTCGATGCAATCAAAGATGGAGGAAATATCATGCTTGAAAAGCTTGCGGCCCTTTATACGCAATGCCTCACGACTTAAAGTGTACCAGAGAGCTGGAAAAACGCCAACTTATACTAATCCACAAGAAGGGAGACGTTAAAGAATTGAAAAATTATAGACTCATTAGATTGCTCTCAGTATTGTATAATATATTCACCAAGATAATTTCCAATAGAATCAGGGCAACACTTGACTTCAGCCAACCAAGAGAACAGGCTGGCTTCAGGAAGGAATAGTTTACAATATTCTATTCTACAATATTCTACAATTATCCACGTCATCAATCAGGTAATCGAGAAATCTGCGGAGCACAATCAACTTGTATGTATGGCGTACATAGATTATGAAAAGGGTTTTCATTCAGTAGAGATACCAGCAGTCATAGAGGCACTGCGTAATCAAGGAGTACAGGAGACATACGGGAATATCTTGGCAAATATCTACAAAGATTCTACAGCTACATTGATTCTCCACAATAAAAGTAGAAAGTTACCTATCTTCTTTTTTTTCTGGGGTTTTACGTGCCAAAACCAGTTCTGATTATGAGGCACGCCGTAGTGGAGGGCTCCGGATAAATTTTGACAACTTGGGGTTCTTTAACGTGCACTACAACGCAAGCACACGGGCGTTTTTGCATTTCGCCTCCATCGAAATGCGGCCGCCGGGGCCGGGATTCGATCCCGCGACCTCGTGCTCAGCAGCGCAACGCCTTAGCTGACTGAGCCACCCCGGCGGTTAAAGTTACCTATCAAGAAAGGGGTCAGGCAAGGAGACATAATCTCTCCTATGCTGTTTGTTCACTGCATGCTTAGAATAAGTATTCAAGGTCTTAGACTGGGAAAGCTTAGGAGTGAGAATCAACGGCGAATATCTCAGCAACCTTTGGTTTGCAGATGACATTGTCTTGTTCAGCAACACTGGGGACAAGTTACAACGAATGATTGAGGACTTTAACCAAGAAAGTGTGAGAGTGGGGTTGAAGATGAATATGCAAAAGACAGATAATGCTCAATAACCTGGCAAGAGAACAATAATTCAGGATCGCCATCAGCCTCTAGAGTCTGTAAAGGAGTACGTTTATCTAGGTCAATTACTCACCGGGGATCCTTATCATGAGAAGGAAATTTAGAGAATAATAAAATTGGGTTGGAGTGCGTACGGCCGGCATTGGCAAATCCTGACTGGGAGTTTACCACTGTCGTTGAAAAGGAAAGTGTACAATCATTGCATTCTGTCGGTGCTAATACATGAGGCAGAAACTGGGAGGCTAACAAAGAAGCTCGAGAACAAGTTAAGGACCGCACAAAAAGCGATGGAACGAAAAATCTTAGGCCTAACGTTAAGAGACAGGAAGAGAGCGGTGTGGATCAGAGAGCAAACGGGGATAGCTGATATTCTAGCTGACATTAAGAGAAAAAAATGGAGCTAGGCAGGCGATGTCATGCGAAGGATAGATAACCGGTGGACCATAGGAGTTAAAGAATGGATACCAAGAGAAGGGAAGCGCAGTCGAGGACGGCAGAAAACTAGGTGGGGTGATGAAGTTAGGAAATTTGCAGACGCATGTTGGAATCGGCTAGCGCAAGACAGGGGTAATGGGAGATCACAGGGAGAGGCCTTCGTCCTGCAGTGGACATAAAATATGGGCTGATGATGATGATGATGACTAGGAAATCAGCAGTCACTTTTTTTTGCGTAGCGGAGGCAAGGACCATGCCCACTCGTATAGTCACCATTACGCACGCGCACTGCTCTCCGGCTTCTCGGCTCGCGCCAATTATCTCGCCATGGCAGCTGCCGCCATCGTTAGAGGCTACGCGGTTGCCTGTTACGACAGTGGTTCCGGGTTCTTCGATGTTTTATTTCGCCAGCCGAGTGGGGGTAGGGGGACAGTTTTCATCTTTGCCAATGCCTCCACGCCGTTGTCAGACTAAACGCCGCACGTTTTTGTTCGCATACGTAATTCGCATGCGTAACAAAAATTTAAATTTTGGAGTCTGATATCTCGGAGCACAGATATGCTAGAAGAATTCTTCCAAGTGTATCTGTGTAGAAACACGACTGCCTCTAACTTTTGAATACAAACATACACACGTACTGCAGTAAATAAAAAGTTAATTATTCAATTTTAGTTCATTGGGCTGTTGGCAGCGATAATTATCATCTCACTTTGTGTCCCCCTGGCCACACAACTTATTTGCACAGGTGGTCTTCGCGTGCCTCCCAGGGCCTAATTTTAAGAAAATAATAAAGCTTAATTTTGAACACCCTGTATATGCTGCACTTTTACGGGCAGATTTCCGTTGTCCCGATGGCTCTGTGCGCTGATTACGTGCCTGCGCCAAGTTGAAAAGCTACCTGACGTAGTGTACAAATCGGGACCACACGGGCGATGCACCTGCACTATCATTGGAAAGAACTGACACTGATGGCAGTCGGTGGCTCCTTAGAATGGGTACGTATAGCAGCGAAGTTATCAAGAACGCCTTCGGACCACCTCCGGATGAGGAGCCCTGGTCAAGAATCTGCGCTATCGCTAAGTGGCTCGTCCCCTGCGGCGTCAAAAGGAAAAGAATGCCGTTGAGTGAATTGAGACAAAAATCCAAACGACCTCTTATGAAACCAGTAAGCGCCCCTCAAAACATGCCGATATCATGAGCGCCCCCGATATCGTGCGTGCCGATATCGTGCGCGTATACCCTAAACGTGCTGTGAGAATTGAATCAGCCATGAAGGACGCGCCTTCTGCACAGTTTTTGAAAGAATTAAGCATAATGCCATTTATCTAAGCTCGAAAATACAAAACACCTCTCTTCATCCGTGGTATACTAACCACGAACAATTCCAATCTTACAAAATATTTCTCACACCTGCGCGGGACACTAGGCAGGCTGAACATGACAAATTCAACTTATTAAAAACTCGCAATGTATGTGGTCAACATTCTTTATCATTTGCCAGTGCAAACGTTTCAAATGAAATACCTTGCTTCATTAAAAAAGTCTCCCAAATGTTGTACCATCACTAAAACATCACTTCAAAGCCCGCATATAAGATGACCCTGACCCTGAGAAGGAAATTTACAGAAGAATAGGAATGAGGTTGGAGCGCATAGGGCAGGCATTACCAAATAATGACCGGCAGCACCGCTATGCTTGAAAATTGTACAATCATTGCGTTCAACTGGTACATGCGGGGTAGAAACTTGGAGGTTAACAAAGACGCTTTAGAAGAAGGACCACACAACGAGTGATAGAAAGAAAAATGATGCACGTAACGTTGAGAGACCGGAAGACAGCGGCGTGGATATGAGAGCCAACGGGGGTAGCCGATATCCTAGCTAACATTAAGAGATGAAGCTGGGCAGGTCATGTGATGCGTGGGGTGGATCACCGGTAGTTTATTAAAGTTACAGAATGCGTGCCAAGAGAAGGAAAGTGCAGTCCAGCACGGCCGGGAATTAGATGGTGTGATGAAATTGGGAAATTTGCATGCATTAGATGGGGTCCGCTGGCACAAGGCAAGTAGAGGGCTTCGTGGACGTAAATATGATGATGATGATGCCGTCAATGATGCTGACCTATTCCTTGCTTCGAATTGCTTTTTATGTTGGCTTTTATTTTACAGATCCGAAACTAGCGCCATAGGCAAAGTATCCAGATGATACTGTCAACCGAATGGTTGGTTGGTTGATTGGTGACTGGTGTTAAGGCCCAACCAACTAGGGGGTACGGGGAATAGGCCATGAATAGGGCGGTAATATAGGGGAAAAAAGCAGTAGACTAAAAAAGTTTTAACTACCGAAAAGGTAATAAAGTGATAATTGTATTCATTAATTAATGATCATGTTAAAGAAGTTTCATACTCTGAACTCTTAGTATGAATTTTAGGAGCATATTAAAGATGGGATATTATCATTGTTGGTCATTTATGACAAGAAGCACTGAGAAAATTAGTATGACAGTCTCTTTTTCTTCGCTTATAAAATTTAATATGGCATCACATACGTCCATATTGCAGCAACTAGTGCCGACGCCCATAGGGAGAATATCATGGGAAGCATACGGTCCAGCCGTTTCTTTTGAATTCTAAATTTACGACATTCTACAAAGAAATGTTAAATGATTTCAGGTTCACTGCAATAATAATATAGAGGGGAAGGAACCAGACTAGACATGTGTGAATAAAAATTAAGCAGTGACAAACGAAACTTCAAATTGACTTTTGCAACACCATCTGCTGCGACAATAGAATTTAAGGTGCTGAAAATCAGTTTTTTTGGGGATGGATGATTTAGCATTTTCCTCGTGAACATAAATTTTTCTCAATCTTGCAGTAGTAATAAAAGCCGAAGGTCGTAGAACCCTCACGACTTAACTATTAAGGGATGCCGCTGCCAATGCGTCCGCTGACTCATTGAAAGTTAAATCTGTGTGTCCTTTTACGCATACCAAACGGACAAGGCATAATTCTATTGTATTATGACGGCATGAAGTGTTTTTTTCTTCAACGCAAACCGACAAAAAGGCGACGTCGGTGAAGCTCGCTTGCTTTTCATGCGACGCTTTGCTTTCTGAAACGATACCAGTGTCTGTCCGTGTGTTCCTCATCCCTCGCAGTGACGAACACCTTCTTGTATAGACTATAGAATTCAGAGCCGTTTTCGGGCGCCGCCATTTTCTTGCGATAGTGGCGCCGCGGTGCGAGCATTGACTGTGGACTGCGGGCACCGCGAATTGCTGCACTGGCGGAAGTAGGAGCGGTGGCAATGAATTGTTCTTCAAGCGGACCGTTGACGCTTAAAATTGGTAAGTGCATGCTCATTTCACTTCTGCATTATGTACGCATGACGGACGTAGTAGGACACGCGTCGGATCGAGGGCACGCTTGACTTTAGATTCTAAAGTTTCGCGGTATCATGGTCGCAATGAGGGCGACGCGTTTTCGTTTGCGGAAGACGTATGCATTGGTTTCCGCACGTCGTAAAGCGAGATATTCTGTTAGATTAAGTGTTCTGACAAGTGCCAGCCATGGTGCAAGATAATTAGTGCCAAGAAGCATGCTACAGCTGCATGTAACGTCGCTGTGCGGCGTCACAGAGCCTTTGCAGGGACATGACAGTGTGTTGTGGCCAAGCTTTAGTTGTTGACAAAAGTAAAACTCACAAGGTATAAAACTCGATTTCATTCGTACCTCGACAAACTTATCCAAACAGGGTAGCGGTTTTCGAAATGCGTTTCACACCTCGTGTAAAGTTACTGAGTGAAGGATGCGATGAAAGTAACAATTTTGCCACGAAGCACTGTTTGTTTTCTTTTGAACCACCTCTAAAAGCTTCTCTAATAGCCCCGTTGGCTACGTGATACGTGACCAAAGCGCACTTGCTTGAACACTCCCAGAAAAAAAAAATCGCGTAGCTTGCACTGGAGGCGCAATGCTAAAGAAGCAGCGGAGCTGATGGGTAACTAGCTAGTCTTGGTTTTTGGGCTAGGCTAAGCACTACCAAGTCATCCCCAGCATTTCCGGAATTTAATTATTACTGATCGATTAGCTATTGATTGGCTATTGATTGGCTATCGATTACTGACTAAGCCTAAGTAGTCCCACCCATGCTTATCTAGACTAAGCAGGCTCAGCTTCGCTAGTTCACAGGGGTATTTGCCAATACGCTAGGACCCTTTCTTCTCTACAGCTAGGATCAGCCCAAATTTTCTGTTCGCACGTTACGGACTAACGCTCGGCTTAAACAGATCCGCTGATAAAAAAAAAACAAAAAAAAAAAAAACGAATACTTGGGGATTCCTTCTGCCACGCAACAATAATCATAATCTGGTTTGCTAGCGTTTCATTTCTTGAAAACTCATCGCTCGGCGCCGCCGCTTTGGTGCAGTCGTTACGGGGTGATTCCACGAGAGATCAACACGGGTCCAAAAATTCATATTTTAGATTTCATTCAATATTTTATATTTTGTGGGCATATCACTCGGTAGTACGAAAGTGAACTTGCATTCTTTGAGAAATGGATACTTTAGAAGAAAAAGAATATCGAAATTCTTCAAGTTGTACGCGCCATTTACATGCACCGGGCATTCTCGCAAATTCACAACAATGTCACATAGAAAATATTACGGCTACAAGGAATGCATTTTCTTGTGTAAAACGTATACGTAAAGAAGAGTCAGCAAGCGTTGTTTGAGGCTTCTGTGCAAAACGGAAGTGTTTTAGAAAAAAATCTTAATTTGCTACACTTTTCGAAATTTGCTATATTTACGAATTTTTTATCTACTAAACTAACGAATGTAGCCTTTTGAAATTTGGTGGGCTATGAGACCTTAACCAGTTTAACGATTGTGCTAAATATTGTTGCTGTAGCACAAATTTCCATTTTTACAGTTTGCCTCAAATGTGAAGTTTTGACGAAAATGAACACCATTTAAAAATAAAAATAAAAAAAACCCCATCGTAAATTTTTCTCAAAATTTTGTAAACAGCTGTCCACAGACACGGGAAAAAGAACATTAAAAAAATCTTGCATTATTTTGTTTTTAATGACAATATATGTGGTAGAAATGAGAGCTTCGCCGGGATGCAGCAAGGTGCGAAGAAATAGGGACATCGGGGTAAAAAGAACGTCTATTAGCCTCTGACTTGCCTAAACTTGGCCATGATTGCGACAAAAGGGCAGTTTTGGTAAACTAGTATTATGATGGCAAGCACGCAGTTCTCGAATGCCTAACTTTCTGACGTAAATTGTGCTACTGGGCCATCATTCGCGCCCATATTTTGTTAGTGCTTTCAGATGATGCTCTTCTAAAAATCGTCTCTTTTGAACGAGTTGGTAGTGTGTAGTAGAATGGGGAGTGGGTCCGTGCGAGGCGGTGGCGAACAGGTGGTAAAGCGAAATACGTTGAAAGTTGCTGGCGGTGTGGCCGCTGCCTTAAGAGGAAGCTTTAGCTTGGGTGCTCCTATCTAAATACATGTAAAACGAGAATTCGTTTTTCTCTGCAACAACTGCACCACATTTGATGACGTTTGTTGCAGTTAAAAGAAAAGTGAAACTCTAGTGGCTGATGGTTGTGATTTTTTTATTTAAGTCGTCAACTGTTCAATAAAATTGACAAAATAGCAGAGCTTCAGAAAACGAAACTATCAAATTTACAACTTTAACTCAGCAATGAAACATGATATCACAATCTTGTAAACTGCACCGAATAGAAAATCTAAAGTGTACAAAATTGCTATATTCTACATGGCTTTAAAATAGACTACTATTTTGTGTGTAGAACTTGTGCAAGATCCTTGTAAACAATGTAACAAATTCACGTAAGAAATAAATTGGCATATCAAATTTGTCTGCTTTCAATGCTCGAATAGATGCCGTTCACAGGTCTGCGATATCTTTTATATAGGTGCAGAGCTACGAATTTGTAAACTCCGTGCTTCTATTTTTTTTTTTTCAAACTTACCAATTCCTCAAAATTACAGTTAAGTAATGCAGGCCAAAAATCGACATTTCGCGTCCGACCGTCACTACAATTTACCTTTCTCTCTCATGTGCAACAAATTTAAGTAAAATCGGCCCAGTGGTTATCTCAGGAAATCGTTTCTGCGTTTTACATGTATTTCAATAGGCGGCATCGGAGTTGGGCACGAGCGATAGCTTCCTATTAAGTGCAAGCTTTATTAGATTCGCTTCATTAGATCTGCGTGATCTGGCCCTCATGATCAGTTGGTCTGAGAGCCGCCATTACTGCAACGCTTCGTAAACTGAGGACGCGTTCTCAGCACGCTATCATCCTTTCGGATTTGCCAGCGGTGCTCCAACAATTATCCCGTGCATTGTATGACAGCAAGTTCGGCCGACAGTCATTGATGTTAGCTAAGGAGCTCAGCAATAGGCATTTCATTGTCAGCTTTCAGTGGATACCGCCACATGTTGGACTTGCAGGCAATGATGCAGCAGATTAAATTAAGAGTGCCAATGGATCCCCCCTTATATAAAGACTTCTCAGCACTTTGAATATCACCTCACCATCCAGGAGTGGTTTAAGGAATCTGTCACGCAGAAGCTATACGCTGTTTCATAGAGTAAGATCGAAGTAGTTCCGCGAACACTCCCCCCCCCCCCCCCCCTCCCTGTTAGTGCGGAACACTTCATCTGTGCCTGCCAAATACTTCAATAAAAACAGAAACGCTCTGCTTGAGGCTTCGTACAGTAGACCAATATCCTTAAGAGTGTGCGGAACAGGTGATGTCTCCCAAAACAGATAAGTTTCCGATAGAGGAAGTGTCGCGCCTCTTTCCACCTGTTCAACCCCCTTTTTAAAGGGGCGCTAGAAGAGAGCAACCGCTGGCACTATCTGCCAGCTAAATAAGCCCTAACCAACCCCCCCCCCCCCCCCCCCCCCCCCATCACCGTTTCTTAGGTTATACTGTATCATGACGATTCCGACGGAGCCATGGCGAGTACGAAATTTTTAGGGAATTTTACCTGCCGTACATTTTGTTACTTGTGTACATGCACAGGGAGTTCACCGTTAAATCTGCAATTATCTACGCAGCAAGCTACGCACACTTGTTAAATAATACGAGTCATGTAAAGGTTGCTCTGTTGACGTATCTTTACTCACATTCAAGAGAGTGAGTATTGTATTAAATGGTATTTTATGCATAAGTATTGACCATAAGGGTAAAATTACCCTTATGTCGCAATCATGGCCAAGTTTAGGCAAGTCAGAAGCTAATAGACGTTCTTTTTACCCCGATGTCCCTATTTCTTAGCACCTTGCTGCATCCCGGCGAAGCTCTCATTTCTACCACATATATTGTCATTAAAAACAAAATAATGCAAGATGTTTTTTAATGTTCTTTTTCCCGTGTCTGTGGACAGCTGTTTACAAAATTTTGAGAAAAATTAACGATGGGTTTTTTTTTTATTTTTATTTTTAAATGGTGTTCATTTTCGTCAAAACTTCACATTTGAGGCAAACTGTAAAAATGGAAATTTGTTCTACAGCAACAATATTTAGCACAATCGTTAAACTGGTTAAGGTCTCATAGCCCACCAAATTTCAAAAGGCTACATTCGTTAGTTTAGTAGATAAAAAATTCGTAAATATAGCAAATTTCGAAAAGTGTAGCAAATTAAGATTTTTTTCTAAAACACTTCCGTTTTGCACAGAAGCCTCAAACAACGCTTGCTGACTCTTCTTTACGTATACGTTTTACACAAGAAAATGCATTCTTTGTAGCCGTAATATTTTCTATGTGACATTATTGTGAATTTGCGAGAATACCCGTTGCATGTAAATGGCGCGTACAACTTGAAGAATTTCGATATTCATTTTCTTCTAAAGTATCCATTTCTCAAAGAATGCAAGTTCACTTTCGTACTACCGAGTGATATGCCCACAAAATATAAAATATTGAATGAAATCTAAAATATGAATTTTTGGACCCGTGTTGATCTCTCGTGGAATCACCCTACGGTGTTCGGCTGCGGACGCGAAAGACGCGGATTCGATCCCGGCCGTGGCAGTCGCATTTCAATGGAGGCGAAATGCTAGAAGCCCGTGTACTGTGCGATGTCACTGCACGTTAAGGAAAGCACAGGTGGTCGAAATTTCCGGAACCGTCCACTACGGCCTGCATCATAATCACATTGTGGTTTTGGCACGTAAAACCTCAGCGGTTATTAAGACGAAACTTTAATATGTCTCATGCGGAGGTGTCCTTTAAAGAGTTGGCAATGACCTTGTCGAAAACCCGGCGTCGCCGCGGATAGGGCCACGTGTCACGTGGCCCTATGGAAATGCATATACCCGATCACGTGTGGCGCATACCTCGCTCTATAGCCAAGTCCGTGATATGCGGGCATGCGCCACACGGGGTTTTACATGTAGTGAAAGCCTATCATTCAGTAATGTATAACCTAATGTGTAACTTAGTGTATAACTCAATGCATGACTAAATTTGCACCACGCTTCCGCCTTCAAGTGTTACAAAGAGTGTAACGCCGAGCGGAATTTTTAAATATAAATTGGCGCTCGCCACATTCATATCAAGAATGCCGACGACGGCAAAATGCCGCCCTGACGACTAGCTTTTGTACAGTACATCGTTGCTACTCACTCATACCGCGAGTAGCAACGACAGAAACAAGCGCCACGCACCAATAAAGACACGCTAGTCCGCCGATTCCCGCAGTCCACGCCGAGAGGTGGCGCCTGGTGTCGAAAGTATTGGAGCGCGCCCGCAACCTGCGTGCGAGGCTAAAATAAGTTAAGGCTGGCGGCTACTGTTGTTGTTGTTTCAATTCATGGCTCGTAGCGACAGAGGGGATTCGCCACACTGGATTGATTGAAAAGTGCACCCAACAAAATACGAAAAGGGGGTAAAGGCAAACATTCAAAACGAAGCATTAGGAAACTTAATGCTAACAGAAATTTTGAGAGGGTCTATACATAAATTTTGGAAAAAATAAAGCGTACCACGGTCGGTACCCTAGCCGCGAAACCTTCCTGACGCTGCAATGAAGTTATGTAGAGCAGTAATCATCGACACATGTCTTGTGCCTAATTGACAGGCACCAAATGACAAAATCTTTGTTGTAGTAAGTGCTAACCCCAGCTTACTAGTTGGAAATATGAGGAACATTCTACGGATGGAGAAGGGGCGGCAAGAAAGAAAGAAATTGTCCATAGTTTCTGGTTCAGTACAAAATGAACAGAGGTTAGTTATGGATAAACCAGGAGATGTAGTCTGCGACGATCCCCTTCGGCGATACTATCGCCTTGGCCGCGCCTTGGCCATCAGGCGCACGCTGATTGGCTGGTTGAACACTACGCCATCCGATTTTGCTCAACCAGCGAATCAGCTCGCGCCTGACGGCGATACTATTGCCGAGGCGACACTGTCGCCGAAAGTGATTGTCGCAGAATACGTCCCCAGATCTATGAAGGTAAACATTTAGGCGGGAAACTTGACAACGGAAGTTTGATAAGGTCCCCTCGCATTATCACGAAAGCAATTTGTTTGTGTTCCACAAGAAATTTAGATGTCGAAAATAATCTGCGGAAAGTAGAGATGATTCATTACAATTTAGAAATAAAAGGCGTGTAAATCTAGCTCTGGTTATAAAAGCGAAATCAGGAAGAATATTTAAGACTGGACCATTTAATGACGACGATGCGAGCGAGTCAGCTGCTTCATTTAAAAAAGATTCCACTATGACTGGGGACCCAGACAAAGCAGACTTCAGAGAAATTCTCCGGGGCAAGAGTCGATAATATACTCAGCATGTGTGACCGATTATTAGAAGTTTAATGTGTACAAACCGAAAGCGCATCGGTAACAATTATTACTTTAGATTTCTATTGACCCAATTTTCTGATGGCCAGAATAATTGCCAGAAATTCTGCAAGGAATATTGGGGTGTAATCAGCGAGACGGAGAGCAAAAGACCGGTTAAGCTGATTTGAAAAGATGAGAACTCCGGACTTCTCTAAATATTGCGTTGCGTCCGTAGAAATAACCTAGTGAGACGGAAATTGACAAAGATGATCTTGAAGGAGACCTTCGAGTATGCGCGCTGGAAGAAGTTCGGCGTGTTTTGGAAATCAGTTAAAAAATCAGTTTCTGCTTTAACGAATTTGTTTTTGGAGAAATCAGGCATGGTAGATGAATAATAAGCTTTGATAATAGCGTCTGAGCAAAAACAACTTGTGGTTGTCGATAACGCCGCCAATGTGTTCTGAAAAATGAATTGGGAGAATTGATGAAAACGGATTGCAAACGGGCGAGGGGTGCACCGTAAAGCTTCAGAAAAGTCAGGACACTAAAGCGCGTTTCACATGGTGCGATTTTGCAGTGCGTTTTTCGCAGCTGCGATTTCCGCAGATGCGAAATTCGCAATCCCGTTTCACATGGATCCATGGCAGCTGCGTTTTTCGCATACTCGTAGCACAGGGTTTGCAAACCCGTATGTTGTTCGGTGTATGCTTTACTAACTTTTTTGCTAAATTAACGACTCTGCAATGTTTCTAAACTATATATTTAAACTCCTGAAAGTTTTATTAACGTAGTTAATGAAACAAAAAAATAAAAAATAAACAAAGCGAGTCGCCTCCTATTGGTCGTCTGGTACCACCACATCTGCGTTTTCGCAGAGAAGTTCAGCACGCCGAACATCGAAAAATCGCACGCACGAAGGGTCCGGCGACCCTTCGTGCGGGCTTTAGTAGCTTAAATCTGGACTCAAACGGAAAAATTGCAGCCTCATTAGAAAGCACAACGCTAGCCACAAAACTTGGTAGCCCAAGACAAAGACACAGCGCCTGCCTTTCGAGTAGTATTAAAGATCTTAGCTTGTATGCTGCACTTTCTGAAAAAAAGAACACAGCCCAATTCGAGAATGGGGCGGACGTAAAGTTTATAATTGATCAGCAATTGTAGCCGTATACGCATACCTGTCTTTTTATTACTGAAACGGCGGAGCAATCCTATTGCACGTTCTCCTTTACTAGCAATTGTTGCGATTTGCCGCTGCCAGTTTAGCAAACTATCATATGTTATCCCTAAGGACTTCAAAGCTGCAACTTGTGGTAACGGCTCATTTTGATAATGAGGAGAAATGGAAACGGGATTTGAAAATGGAAGTAAAAGTAACGAGCATTTCTTGACGTTAAGGAAAAAAAAAACAGTCCGTCCAGCCAGGACTCGAGTGCAGACAAGTAAGATTGCAAAATTTGGTTCAGTCCACATACTGGTGCAAAGCTATCTTCGTCTTTCTCTTTCCGTTTAACAGGAGCCCTATAGCAGCGGGTGCAACGAAGAAACGCTATGCTTTCTATCCTTAAATCGCCCCGCGCTAGCACGGCAACGTTGGTACGCTTTTCTGGCTGGGTGGACACCAAATAATCCACCGCCAAAAGAACGCACAACAGCTAATGGAGTAAGATGGCAAGGCAACGTACGGAGCTTAGCTCTCAGACATCACCCTTTCCAGAGAGAATTTGTAAAGAAGGCCTCATGGAGTGTCTGTTCGGAATCTCTGTTCATTGTGTGACCACAAGCGATCCATAAAGGACTTCAATGCAGTGATAGTGGGCGGAGTTGAGAGCTCTTGCCGCTGCGCCCTCCCGAGATCCCGTGTCCACCCTCGTCGGCATCGTCCGTCACCCTTTTCAACATTAAACAAGAAAGGACAAGCTAAAATATTCATGCGTAACATAAAGCTAGGTGTGAGTGGCGCTGCAGCTTTGCGTTTAATGATTTTGTTGGCACAGGTTTTTGAGAAATTTGATACTTTGTGTGAGCCGTGCCACTGCATGCTTCATCACAGACGAAGAAAAATGAATGTGTAGTACGTTTCGAATGTCACCAGATGACGGGATAATATGGGATGAAAAGGGGAGGCAACGAACTACAATGTGGTGTTTCAAATGTATCTATGTGTTTAGGCAAACAAAAGACGCTCTTTATCGGAACAAACTGGTTAAACGGGCTCTCTGCCCACATACATGGAAGTGCTCCTGTGAGCATGTACCCGTGCCATCTGATCAAGCATATGAAGCTGAAGGGTAATGAAGCCAAGAAAAGCATAGGGGAAATTATTGCTGTTTTAATTCAAATGTACATATGATAATTTAACAGGAAATTTAAGTGAACGATAGACAAAAAAAAACAATTTGCGCCGGTGGGAGCCGAACACACAACCTGCGCATTACACGTGCGGTGCACTACCAGTTGTGCTACGTGGCGGCTGGTCCCACGTCCGCATCCTTGGGTATTTTTGTATGTGTACAAGATCTGGTCGTGTGAGTGTGTGTGTGTGTGTGTCAGCAAGTGCCAGTCACGACCATGACAGCGGATGTGGAACATCCTTTTGACCCCTGACGTCGCATAGTATACGTGAACTTTTTGGAGCAGGCAGCTGGCCAATAAGCCCTCATATGGTTTACCTGAAGGTATCAAACCTGCCAGATTCGAGACCTTTGCTACGCACAGGAACGAGAAGAAGAGGAACCGAAGTGTCCGAATTTAGTTAGTCACAACCATAGGAATCCAATAGATAATGAAGCCTAAGTTAAAGAAATATTTCCAGTACACTTTTCTTAGCTTCATTATTTGTTGGCTTCATATGGTTGTGACTAACTAAATTCGCACCCCAGGGTTTCCCTTCTCGTTCATCTGATCGAGCAAGTGGTTCTTCACATTCGTAAGAGAACATTCGTCAATAAAACCTGACCTTGAACGATATTGTGTCACTATGATTTCGTCAGATTTGAGCACGATAGAGGTCTGTTAGAAAAGTATCCGACCTTATTTTCTTTTGCGAGCACCTGATAGATATGAAACAAGCGTGCTTGGATCAGCCCACCTTGAACCTTCGTGCGCATGCGCGAATTTTTTCCCTCCTGCCGATAGCGTCATTCGCTGGGACGCAGCGTTTCAGTGAGGTAGTGCGCAGTGCTCTCCTCGGTTTTTTTTTATTGCAAGTAAAATGACGGAGCGACTGGAGCAGCGTTACTGCATCAAATTTTGCCAGAAATTGGGCGACAGCCAAGTGAAACCATTCGGAAGATTCAGACGGCTTTCGGTGATAATGCTATGAGCAGCACACATAATAAGGAGTAGTACAACCGGTTTAAAGACGGCCGCACATCGGTGGAGAGCGAGCCACGCTCCGATCAGCCATCAACAAGCAGAAATGACCAGGTCATTGCCGAAGTGAACGCTGGGGTGATGTGGGACCGTCGAGTGACTATCCGAGAAATTGCGGAAGAGGTGGGCATCAGCACTTTTTCTGCACATTCCATTATGACCGAAGATTTGGCCATGAAGAGAGTTGGAGCGAAATTCGTGCCGAAGCTGCTCACGGTGGAGCAAAAGAAACTTCGTGTTGAAGTGTCACAGGGCATGCTGGATTCCACAAACAGTTACCCGGACTTCATGAACACCATAATCACTGGCGACGAGTCTTGGGTGTACGTGTATGACCCGGAAACCAAATCCCAGTCATCACAGTGGAAGCATTCCACGTCACCAATACCAAAGAAGGCCCGCCAAGTGCGCAGCAACGTCAAAGTGATGCTGACTGCTTTCTTTGACTCCCGCGGTGTGCTACACCACGAGTACGCACCACAAGGTGAAACAGTCACCAAATAGTACTACAGGGAAGTCCTCCATCGCCGACGTGATGCTGTGCGGCGCAAGAAACCGGAGTTGTGGTCAACAGGAAATTGGCGCATCCATCACGACAGTGCTCCTGCACATTCCTCGCACTTAATTCAGACTTTTTTTGGTGAAAAACCAGACTCCTGTAGTTCAACAGGCTCCTTACTCTCCTGATATGGCCCCCTGCGATTTCTGGCTGTTTCCCAAAATCAAGAGGCCATTGATAGGAGCACGATTTCAAACAAGAGAGGACATTATGGCTGCGACGACAGCTGAGCTAAGCTCCATTGCGAAAGAGGCCTTCTCGGAATGCTTCCAACAATGGCAGCACCGCTGGGAGAAGTGTGTGGCATCCCAAAGAGATTACTTTGAGGGTGATTAGGTTTCCAACGCTCCAGTTATGCCAGTTTTTTTTTTTTCGGCGTCGGATACTTTTCTAACAGACCTCGTATAGAAGCAACTTAGAATCGAGGCCCAGATTTCCGCACATGAATTGTAAGAAAGTGTGGCGTGGCGTACTGCTACACGTACGGTGTAGCAGTGTCGGAATAGCGGCGGCAACGAGCTCGCAGCGTCTGGGGCGCTTCGCCCTTGCAGGGTGCAGCACGGGTGCGTCTGTGCGTTGCCCGGATTGCTTTACAGCGAAGCTGTATGTGGCTGAGATCCGGGGTTTCGTGGCGTCTGTGTGCAGAAACTATCATCATCAGCAGTGGTCGTCGTCGTCTTCTTCCACAGCTGGCTCGTTGGCGCTTTATAAGTAAATGAAAATGATTCAGGGCGGTCAGATGAAACGAGGTCAGCAAACAGATAAATCCAGCTTAACACAAATCAAGTTAACGGCGCGGCGTGTCCAAAAGCGCGAGAGGGACATTTAACGCATGCAATTTATTTAAATATTCACGTTGGTTCAGGAATAATGAACGCTGCACCTAACACGTCAGATTGTGTTTTGAAGGATTTCTCGGTTTATTTCAAACATAAGGAAAAATGATGAGTAATTGGTCACCAATCATTTATCAGGGGGGAATTCACCCGCGCGATTGACAGAGGTCGCGACTATACTGCGACACTGGAGCGACCCGCATCCACCGATATTCACGCCCATAAGCACGACCTGCCTTCGCTACATCAAAATGTGTCGAGATCGGTGCGGTTTGCGTCGGCTTTTGCACGAAACAGAGCTTTGTGTTCCGGAAGCATACAAATCTGGACAACAAAAAAGACGTCACGCTTACCTCACGTAGGTAAACATTTCTGAGATCCGAACCAAGAAGCAAGCACGCAAGCCTGCGTGACCTACAGCGCACATGCTTGTCTGTGGCTGCTTTTCACTTGTGTTATTCTTGGGCTCTCGTGACATATTTTGTTGATCGATGATCGGAGCTTGTTCACGCGTCCTGAAATGTACACTGGCAGTGTCAGTTGTGGTTGCGTGGTTTCTGCTGAAAAGATGAAGAAGGAGAAAAAGAAGATTAGATGGTACCATAGTGCAGGTGGCTGCAAATCAAATTCGCGCTGTGCCGAAGATCATCCTCCTAATGAGTACACAGTTATAGAGTCGAGAAGTGCCGCCAGTTTGGTATAAACTCCTCGGCAAGAGGTAATGAAATTCAAGTACTTGAGGTAATTGACAGGCGACGATGTTCGCGGTGAGAAGTTGTTGCCGTCGTCAAGGGTAGGGTCTTCGGATATTGTGGCGTCATTGCGAGGCAAGCTACATTAAATGAAGCTAACTTATCTCAGCTTAATCAGCCAGCAGTTGAAAAAGCAACGAAGAAGGCTATGCAACATATTATTACGTGTCACCGAGTTTCTTTCGCAAGTGTTCACCGCTCAGATCACGCATCTTTTGCAAACAGCAGCTGTACCGATGACCAAATCGATTTCTTGTGCCGCAGAACAAATGTCTTGTTCAGCTACAGCGCACAGCCCAGATCAGACCCGACATTTATTCGATACGATCCTTGCCCTTCGCGGTAGTCAGACTCGCAGGATGAAATGAAAACAGGCCGTCATACTTGGCCTGAAAAGCAAACTGGGTCTCTAGTAACTTCATCATCATCATCATCATCATCATCATCATCATCATCATCATCATCATCATCATCATCAGCTTATATTTATGTCCACTGCAGGACGAAGGCCCCTCCCTGCGATCTACAATTACCCCTGTCTTGCGCTAGCTGATTCCAACATGCGTCGGCAAATTTCCTAACTTCATCACCCCAACTAGTTTTCTGCCGTCCTCGACTGCGCTTCCCTTCTCTTGGTATCCATTCTGTAACTCCTATGGCCAACCGGTCATCTATCCTTCACATGGCATGGCCTGCCTAGCTCCACTTTTTTCTCTTAATGTCAGCTAGAATATCGGCTATCCCCGTTTGCTCTCTGATCCCCACCGCTCTCTTCCTGTCTCTTAACGTTAGGCCTAACACTTTTCGTTCCATCGCTCTTTGTGCGGTCCTTAACTTGTTCTCGAGCTTCTTTGTTAACCTCCAAGTTTCTGCCTCATATGTTAGCACCGGTAGAATGCAATGATTGTATACTTTTCTTTTGAACGACAGTGGTAAGCTCCCAGTCAGGATTCGGCAATGCCGGCCGTATGCACTCCAACCCAATTTTATTCTTCTGTAAATTTCCTTCTCATGATCAGGATCCCCTGTAATAGCCCCAGATAAACGTACTCCTTTACAGACTCTAGAGGCTGACTGGCGGTCCTGAATTCTTGTTCCCTTGCCAGGTTATTGAGCATTATCTGTCTTCTGTATATTCATCTTCAACCCCACTCTTACACTTTCTTGGTTAAGGTGCTCAATCATTTGTTGTAACTTGTCCCCAGTATTGCTGAACAAGACAATGTCATCTGCAAACCAAAGGTTGCTGAGATATTCGCCGTTGATCCTCACTCCCAAGCTTTCCCAGTCTAATAGCTTGAACACTTCTAAGCATGCAGTGAATAGCATTGAAGAGATTGTGCCTCCTTGCCTGAGCCCTTTCTTGCTAGGTAACTTTCTACTTTTCTTGTGGAGAACCAAGGTAGCTGTGGAATCTTTGTAGATATTTGCCAAAATATTCACGTATGTCTCCTGTACTCCTTGATTACGCAGTGCCTCTATGACTTCTAGTATCTCTACTGAATCAAAGGCCTTTTCATAATCTATGAACGTCATATAGACAGGTTGATTGTGCCCCGCAGATTTCTCGATTACCTGATTGATGACATGGATATGATCCGTTGTAGAATATCCCTTCCTGAAGCCAGCCTGTTCTCTTGGTTGGCTGAAGTCAAGTGTTGCCCTGATTCTATTGGAAAATATCTTGGTGAATATTTTATACAATACTGAAAACAAGCTAATGGGTCTATAAATCTTCAGTTTTTTAACGTCTCCCTTCTTATGGATTAGTATAATGTTGGTGTTCTTCCAGCTTTCTGGTACACATGAAGTCATGAGGCATTGCGTATAAAGGGTCGCAAACTTTTAAAGTATCATATCTCCTCCATACTTGATCAAATGGACCGTTATTCCATCTTCTCCAGCAGCTTTCCCCCTGATGATGTCTTTAAAGGCCCATCTAACTTCATCGCTAGTTATAGAAGGAGCCTCTGTATCCTGTTCATCACTACTTCGAATGAAAGTAGCTTGGCTGCTCTTGGCACTGTACAGGTCAGTATAGAATTTTTCAGCTTCTTTTACTATGTCATCGAAATTGCTGATGATATTACCCTGCTTATCTTTCAGTGGATACGTTTTGCCTCGTCCTATGCCAAGTTATCTTCTCACTGATTTCATGCTGCATCCATATTTTACTGCTTCCCCTATCTTTTCTACGTTATAACTTCGCATATCCCTTACTTTCTTCTTGTTTATCAGTTTTGACAATTCAGCGAATTCTATCTGATCTCTCAAGTTTACCCACTTTCATCTTTTACCGTTTCTTTATTAGGTCCTTTGTTAATGGGGAGAGCTTACCTACTGGTTGGCTTGGTGCCTTACCTCCCACTGCCTATTTGTTTGCGAGCACCTGCCTGAATTGGTCTGCTTTTACCCTTACTGCGTCTAGGTTGGCCTGTTTCTTCTTCACTAATTTTATTCTTTCTCTCTTCAAATTGAGAGAGATCCTGGACCTTACTAACCTATGGTGTCTGCACTTTACCCTACCTAACACTTCTACATCCTGCACTATGCTGGGATTGGCAGAGAGTATGAAATCTATTTCATTCCTTGTTTCTCCATTAGGGCTTTTCCAGGTCCACTTCCTGTTGCTGCGCTTCCTGAAGAAGGTATTCATTATTCGGAGCCTATTCCTTTCCGCCAATTCTACTAACATCTCTCCTCTTGCATTCCTAGAATCGATGCCGTAGTTGCCAATGGCTTGCTCACCAACCTGCTTTTTCCCCACTTTTGCATTGAAGTCGCCCATGACTAAAGTATACTGAGTTTGCACCTTTCTCATTGCTAGTTCAACATCTTCATAAAACTGTTCTATTTCTTCATCATCGTGACTAGAGGTTGGGGCATAGGCTTGTACTGCCTTCATTCTATACCTCCTATTCAGCTTTATTACGACGACTGCTACCCTCTCATTGAGGCTGTAGATTTCGTCAATGTTGCCCGCTATGTTGTTATGGACTAGAAGTCCTACCCCAGATTCTCTCTCATCTGGAAGACCTCTGTAGCAGAGGACGTGGCCGTTAGTCAGCACTGTGTAAGGCTCACCAGTTCTTCTAACCTTACTAAGGCCAATAATATCCCAGGCAATGCCCGACAATTCTTCAAATAGTCCTGCTAAGCTAGCCTCACTCGATAGGGTGCGCGTGTTGAGCGTTGCCAGGTTCAGTTTCCATTGGCGACCTGTCCGGACCCAGAGATTCTTAGCACCCTCTGCCGCGTAGTGGGTCTGACCGCCGCCTTGGTCAGGTGCTCCGCAGCCACTGGGGACTGAGGGCCATGGGTTAATTGTCGGAGTCATGAGGGAGGTAGTGGCCGAATACTGCACCAGGGAGGCCAATTCCTGTTCTGGTGAGGGAGTGACTTTGTTGAAGCTTAGTGGACCTTCCTAATTTGGTTGCACCTGGACTAGTATAGCCCCACTAGCTCTTGGCAATATATATTTTTTGCCGGTGTTAGGCGCCACTCCATGCCTGAATATGTAGTGGACTGGAGGAGGATTCGAACCTATGACCTTCAGATTAGAAGCCCGGTGTTCTACCTCTGCTCCACGCCACCAAACTTGGTCTTGCCTATATGCAAAAAACAAAAGGGTAATTCTAATTCTAATACTGGTATCAAAGAAAGTATATTGAGACGGTATAGTTGCTAAATGAAATCGATCGTCACCATTATAGCTTCTTTGATAGGGCTAAAGTAGAACCATCGTTCTTTGCTTTCTGCTTGAACGGATTTAAATCGCATAACAAAACAGCTTAATGCTGACGTAATCATCTTTCAAGAAACCTGGCTTACTCCTGAGAAAATTTTTCATTTTAATGATTTTCGTTCTTTTCGGTTACATCGCCTTTCACTAGGAGGTGGTCTAATGATCTTGTTGTTGCCTAAATTTTGTCATAAGGCGAAAATATCTTTTCAGTTAATTTCCACAAAATGTGCAATTTGGGCATTGGACCTCAGCTTCCCACGTTACCGTTCATCAATTATAAGTGCATCTTTATCCACGAGCGTTCACAATAGAGACGAATTGGATAGTGTTATCGCTAGCTGCAAAAATGAAGTAATCATTACTAGTGACTTTACTTGCACAACGTTTCATGGAGATTCAGAACAGATGCTTATGTTACACTTCTATGGAACTTCATCATAGATAAAAATCTCTCCTGCCTAAATATTAGACAACCTACATTTAGCCATGGGCTCAGTGTTAGATTTGACATTTTGTAGCATGAGTGTTGCCGTGACATTTTAAACCACAATGGACTTCTCTTCGAGCAGTGATCATCTTCCGGTGTTTTTTGAAATTGCATGCCCATTAACACCACTTGAATTATAAGGTAGAATATTTGTTAATTACAAAATTTTGAAGACTGCTTACGCTCCACTATTTCGTCAATTACCAATACTAATAATGAAGAAATTGGCCTTAACATTGGTTCAGCTCTACAAATATCCAGAAACAAATTTGAGTACATAACCTAATCAGCTAAACGTGACTCATCTAGCCTTTGGTGCAATACTTAGTGCACATGAGATTATTGAAGAAAAGCTGCTTGGAAAAAACTCCTACATAATCAGAGTCCACAAAATTGGAAGGACTATCAATTTATTGCGGCAACCTGCCACCGTACTGATACTTGCGCAAAAGGTGGGTACGATTGAAAACATTTCGATTATCTCTATAAGTCCCCCCAAAAAACGTGTTTATTTAATTACCTTCTTGTTAGAAAAAGACTCTCAATGACAGTAAATGTAGACTCGATAGCCTATACCTCACATGAAATTCTGGAGTCCTTAGAACTACTGGCTAAAGGATTCGAAAGCCGGTTCATAACGCGCCTTCAAATTTATGTTTTTACTGCAGATTTCTGGGACTACAGAGAGGTATAGTCTTCAGGATTAGCCCAGCTTATGTTACGATTGCCAACTACAGCTCCTGGCCTGGACGGAATAACAAATCCAATGATAAAGATATCGTTTCTAGAGTGTGCGAATGATTTTTTGAAGCTACTAAGATGTTCAATTAGTAATGCATTAATTCTATATGAATGGAAGATCGCCAAAATTATTCCGTTACTTAAAAATAAAGGGGCAGGGTATACCATCTACAACATAAGACCGATTGCTTTAACATTAAATTTAGGGGAACTTATTGAAAGGGCGCTTCATGGTCATATAATAGATTTTATTAATGAAAATAACTTGTTGAATTTTTGTCGAATTGAATTTAGATCTGGTTATTCAATATATCACGCGAATGTAGACCTTGAAAGTCGCATTCACATAGCCCGGCACAAAAAGAAGCATGCAGCTGCAGTTATGTTAGATATATGTAAAGCTTATGACAGTGTTTAACATGAGATTTTAATAAATCGGTTACAGGACCACGAGTTTCCAGGATATATTGTACAATGGGTGAATTAATTTTTAAGCGAGAGGAAATTCTATTGTTTTAAAATGAGTGCGGGAGTGTGGGGGTCTTTTCATCTCGTAAACACAAATAAACAACAGGTGTGCCTCCGCGATCGGTACTTCAACGAGTATTATTTATTGGCTTACTGATCATAAACCCAGCTCACCAAGGTGTGACTATTTGCGTTTATGCTGACGACATTGTTTTTTTTTTTGCTCTTTTTTTTCCAAATTTTCTTCTCATTTTACCAAATTTTGCAGTCGTATTTAAGAGGACTCGATTGCTAGCTGGTTAGCTTACAATTGAACCTGAATGTTAATAAGTGTGGTGTTCTTCTTCATCCCGTTAAAATACCAGTGCAGATATCGCTTAAATATAAGCTAGAAGATATCCCACAGGTACAGTCACTCCAGTACCTTGTAGTTATTTATAACGGATTTCTAAACTGGCGCCCGCAATTGAATATGTTGCGACAAAAGGAGAACGTGCAATGGGCATATTGCGCAAGTTCAGCAACCGTAGATCAGATATGACATGAAAATCACTTTTGATGGTATGTAAGACGTATGTTAGTCTGGTATTATAACTTGGCTGTGTTCTGTTCTCTGGTGCACCCGCATTCAATTTTTTTCTCGCCCACTAGTTCTATTAGAGCGGAAGGCACTACGTATGTACAGGGTCGACCACATCTAAGGTGAACACCTCATTAGTATTCAAGCCGGCAAAACTACAGCGCTTATTCTACTTCACGAGTGAAATGTTCGTTATACGATGTGTAATCATGGTGTCGATAAACACAATAATGATTTTTTGAATCATGTACTGAGCATCAGCTTCTATGATGTCTTGAATACTAATGAGGTGTTCACCTTAGATGTGGTCGACCCTGTACGTGCTTAAAATTTAGAAAATGTGAATCCCATCCCTATTGTGCCGATTTCACCTTCTGACCATCCAGAATTTCGTAAGTCTACATGAATCACCGTTAAGCCGTTCTGAAATCATTTTCATCTCCGATCCAGAATGATTGTTTCCGTTCATTGGCCCAGTTTTCATACGCCACATATTATATTTGTGCAAACATTACTTGGGCCCCTAAATGTACAAATTCGCAATGTGCTTCCCACTAATATGCATTCCCATTCCCCAGAAATTTTTTTCGATAAAATTTTTGTAAGCTATGCGAAACTACTGCCTCACGGCATTTTAGACGGATTATTACAAGATCATCAAAACACACTAGCAACAAACGTTATCATTGTGACAGACGCATCGCAGTGCGAGCAAAGGGTGGGCATTGGAATATTTTGGATTGCACTCGACTGGTCTTTTTATTAAGGCTGCTTGATCTCGCACATATTTTTCTAGCTGACTTCATGGCAGTAATTCTAGCTCTACGTTAATTACGCCATTCCACTACAATTGCTGCTATTCTTACTGACGCACTATCTGTGTGCCCGTTCCTTTACAGGTTTAATGATTCGCCCATGTTAAAACTCTTTCATTTGCTAGTTCCGGCCCTTCTGCAATGTGCCGATTTGATTTGGGTACCCGGTCATAAAGGTTTGTTTTTAAAGAAAACTGCTGATTCATTGGCAAAGACGTCGCTTTGCGGCCCATTCCTTCTTGTGGCATTTTAACAGATAATTTCACCTTCTACAGTACTTCATCATCATCGTCATCATAATCATCATCATCTTCAACCTATTTATGTACACTGCAGGACGAAGGCCTCTCCCTGTGATCTCCAATTTCCCCTGTCTTGCGCTAGCTGATTCCAACTTGCGCCTGCAAATTTCCTAACATCACCACCCCACCTAGTTTTCTGCCGTCCTCGGCTGCGCTTCCCTTCTCTTGGTATCCATTCTGTAACTCTAATGGTCCACCGGTTATCCATCCTACGCGTTACATGGCCTGCCCAGCTCCATTTTTCCCGCTTAATGTCAACTAGAATATCGGCTATTTCCGTTTGTTCTCTGATCCCCACCGCTATCTTCCTGGCTCTTAACGTTAGGCCTAACATTTTTCGTTCCATCACCCTTTGTGCGGTCCTTAACTTGTTCTCGAGCTTCTTTGTTAACCTCCAAGTTTCTGCCCCATATGTCAGCACCGGTAGAATGCATGATTGTACACTTCTCTTTTCAACGACAGTGGTAAGCTCCCCGTCAAGATTTGGCAATGCCTTCCATATGCAGTCCAACCCAATTTTATTCTTCTGCAAATTTCTTTCTCATGATAAGGGTCGCCTGTGAGTAATTGACCTAGAGAAACGTACTCCTTTATAGACTCTGGAGGGTGACTGGCTTCTACAGTACTTAGTGAGTGGATAGCAATTCTGAAATATTATTTTTCGTTATTTCTTGTAATAATCCACTCATCTCTTAGCCAATTTCCGAAAGTGGGTAACAACCACATGTTGGATACGCAACAACAACACCGAACGACTAGAATGCGACAGTAGCATGTGCCTTCAGTGGCACCGACATTGCCGCACAAAATAACCGTCCTTCTGCTCCTACCAGTGGCGCACCGACGGGGGGAAGGGGGGGGGGGGGGGGCGGTTCGGGTTTCGTAACCCGAACCGCATCCAGCCCCACCAGTCCAACATGTATCTTCAGTGTTCTGTTCACATTGTCAGCACA